>NW_004800847.1:0-2165 GCF_000002075.1 Aplysia californica | reverse complement strand
AGGGACCACTGAGTTTTTTTGTATGTTCCAGCTTTTGTATACAGCCTCGACGTTTGTGGTGTTTAATAAATATACCTGGACAAGAACAATAAAATTTTCTTTTTTTTTATTTTCCCGTTGGAGGGGTTTCGCTGAGTATTAAAAATTTTGGGCTCTCCCCCCCCCCCCCCCCCACCCCCGCACCTTCCCATTATTCCACTGTTGTAAAAATTAATACTTCGCTTGTTCCAGTCGCTTAGAGTGACACTGTTTAAAATTATTTTCTGCTTAAGATTATGTAAACACTTAATAACAATAACTTTAGTCGTTTTGACAAATAGACTGCACAAAAAAGGGAAAAAACAACAACCTAAAACAAAACGAATAGATATAAGAAAACAACAACAACAACAACAACAACAACAACGACAACAACAACAACAACAACAAACATTTTGAGAAAAATCGACTGATGGCTCTTCAATCTGCAATACGACTGATTTTTACGTGTGTGAGTGTTTTTCCTACTTCGTAGGCCTCGTTCCCTTAAGGTAGCCACATTCCGATTTTGAAAGTACCCAGCCTACTGACCAGCACATTTTCCATCGTGGTGGGGATGAATTTTGAATTTTACCCTTGTGGCGGCCGAAGTCTATTTATAGATTCTTAGGACCACCAAAGAACTTTTAACGTGCGCAACCTGCACTCAGGGCCTCCGAGATTTTTCCTCCATATCGGAGAAGGCAAAGCGTTCGATCTTACTTACTCTAAGGTACAAGAGTTGGTTGAAAGATAGCAGGGAGGAGGAGCCAGGAGTAGCAGCTGCTGTAAAAAGAGTCAGGAGTAAAGATCTTTTGAATGAGGGGCCACGAGTCCCCTTTTTGTACTAAAACCTTTCTTTTTGAGGTGGAACCCCTGCCCTTAAGGTTTTATTTGATTTTGTTGACTGACAATTTTTAAGGGTTTAGGAGAAAGTAAAGCAGTTGCACGTGTGTGAGAAGGCTGTAGATATAGTAGTAGTATAGGGTTTTACGGCGCTCGCAACTGCTGAGGTCACATGAGCGCGCCTGTAGATCTGATGATTTATTCCCTTGGTGAATAAATTTATCTCTATATTGCTCCGACTGAATTTAAGGGTTTGGGGGGGGGGTGAGGGGTTGGGGAGGTTTCCTTTTTTTTTTCTTTTATTATTTACTACGAAGGATGGTATTTTAATCCTCGGTTGTCCCATTTCCTTGCTCCACCTGAATTTGAAATAAAAAGGTTGGGAGGGGGGTGGGTGGGAGGGGTCTTTTTACTTTTCATATTTAGAAGGATGGGCTTATAAACCCCAGTTGCCCAACTTCCTTGCTACATCTGAATTTAAATTTAAGCAGAGGATTGGGGAGGGGGGGTGGTTAACTCTCTCTGTACAGTTTACTTTATAAGGCCCATATCCTTGACACAAGAGCCCGACACAGGATGTCGCATTAAATTTCATAATCTTCAGGGGGTTGACGAGCAGCAAAGGACCCGGGAGGAGCGACAGGTTTAAAAAAGACAAGGAAAAAAAATTATCCGGGGAATATTTCTGTGCTAAGACTAAGCGTATACCTTGTCTTAATGGTATTGATCGTAGTGTCAGTACTCAATGTACTCACTTTTACAAATGACAGATTAAAGTGGACTCAATATTTTTACCTCAGCGTTGCGGTTTTAGGACTGCGCTGGTAGCATTTTGAAACAAATTCTCTTTTCAGTCCCGGTTACACGCAGCGATGAATTATAATGTCAGAATCGGTTTGAAGTTTGCACCGCGCAAAATTAAACATTGCGTGCAAAAATGACAGCCAGTGATTGATTTTATTTTCGGAAGCAGCGTATCTATCTATCTATCTATCTATCTATCTATCTATCTATCTATCTATCTATCTATCTATCTATCTATCTATCTATCTATCTATCTATCTATTTATCTGTCTATCCGTCTGTCTATCTATCTATTCATTCATCCATCCATCCATCCATCCATCCATCCATCTATCTATCTATCTATCTATTTATCTATCTATCTATCTATCTATCTATCTATCTATCTATCTATCTATCCATCCATCCATCCATCTATCCATCCATCCATCCATCTATCTATCTATCTATCTATCTATCTATCTATCTATCTATCTATCTATCTATCTATCTATCTA
>NW_004800846.1:0-2168 GCF_000002075.1 Aplysia californica | reverse complement strand
GTGGTGTGTTATGCGTCAATTTTTCACGTGATGGGTTATTTGTTTTTTGTTTTTGTAAAGTGTTTTACGGCGCTCGCAACTGCATTAGGTCATATGAGCGCGCGGGACACACCTAATATTTTCAGTTGGTAGGAAATTTTGAATTTTGCCCGAGTGGCGGCCGAAGCCTACTCTTATCGATTTTAGACTACCAAGGGATCTTTAACGTGCGCAACTTGCACACGGGCGTGATGGGTTAGGAAAGTGGAGAGTCATTGGAAGAGGAAAAATGAGGAAAATTCGGAAAATGGATGCTCAACGCGCACAAGTACCCAACCACTCCTCTTGAGCACCACAAAGCCACACATAGTCAGAGGTGTGGTGAACAGAACATTTTGTGGTTCCTGGTCACTCACGACATAAACAGACATAATCTGATAAGGCCCAGTACTAGGAATGTGATAGTGTAAAGTAATAATAATATGTTGCCTCCCAATGGGTTTCTCCGTTTTCTCCCGCTGGCTTTTTCCGTTTAATGACGCTTACTCTTTTCTGGAATGAGAGAGTGAGTGAGCGAGTGAGAGGGAGAGAGAAAGAGAGCGAGTGAGAGGGAGAGAGAGAGAGAGAGAGAGAGAGAGAGAGAGAGAGAGAGAGAGAGAGAGAGAGGGGAGGGGAAGAGAGAGAGAGTGGGAGAGAGAGAGAGTGGGAGAGAGAGAGGGAAAGGGAGAGGGAGAGAGAGAGAGAGAGAGAGAGAGAGAGAGAGAGAGAGAGAGAGAGAGAGAAACGTAGAATGATAATATGGTTGTGTTTGGTTTTGAACAGTTTACAGCAGTGGCTATAGTTGCTAAAGTGTTGTATTTTTTTCGATTTTTCATGTAGTTGGTTAGCAGGTGTTCTGTTGTGGTTTGCTCCTTCTTTACTATCGTTCTCATCTCTCCTCTTTCTTGTTAGTGAAACAATAAAATAATAATAGATAGCATTTGTATAGCGCGTATCCCCGCTCAACGGCAGGCTCTATGCGCTTTACACTATATTATTACCCCAGCAGACCATAGAACACTCCGAAACATTCTCAGCTTCCCGGGAAGCATACAGTGCAAGCAACTGATTAAGCGCTCAAACACTAACAAACTGACAAGATCTTTCGCTGTCTATAGTCGGGTACCCATTCCCACCTGGATGAAGTGAGGAAAATTCGTGTAAAACGCGTTTCCCAAGGACACAACGTCGAGTCCCTGACGGGATTCGAACCCACGACCTTACGGTTGCGAGTCCGAGAGCCTAACCACTAGCCCACCGACGCCATTAGTGTTTGCCTGCTACTCGCTTGTAACACCTTTAGTCTATTGTTTAACCTAATTGTTTTACAAGTCGCTTACATCCCACCTAAAAAAAGTACTTTTCACTTTGTTTTAAGCAGGATTGTCTTCTGTGGAATATCTAACACACGTTGTAGTTTGTACGTTTTTGCTTTCCATCTAATCCTGACCATCCGTGGTAGCATCAGATCTCAAAAGCAGATATTCTTGTTTTAAATTATAATTATGATAATAAAAACATTTATATAACGCGTATCCACGTTCTACAGCACACTCTATACGTTTAACAATTATTATTACCCGCAAAAGACCCAAGAAACAACATAACATTTTGTTTCTCGAGAAAGCATAATACAGGGAAAGCCGTGCATTGCAGGTGCTCAAGTATTAATACACTGACAAGATCTTTCGCTGTCTTTAGCCGGACACCCATTCCCAGCTGGGCGAAATGAGGAAAATTCGTGTAAAGTGATTTTCCCAAGGACACCGAGTCGGGCCTCTGACGGGACTGATCAAACAACCTTATGCGGTGTTCACACATACAGGAGTATAGTCAACGAGCAATTCCCGATAAGATAATGCCAAATTTGGGTTTAATCGTGACGAGCATCTGGCCATGACTGTTGACATTATTTAATCGGCGAGCACCCGGGGAGACGCTCGCCAAGCTTGATTTTGGACAGCGAGCATATCGCCGAGCGTCTAGCCGAGCGTCTAGCCGAGCGTCTTGCCGAGCAATTAGTTTGAATCCTGGCCGCGTGAGGAGGCAAGAAACGCAGCCGCCGAGTAAAATTTCACACGCCGACAAACTCATCGACCATGCTGACCATCTTGCCGAGCCGTCGCCGAGTTAGTCTACGTGCAATGATA
>NW_004800845.1:0-2170 GCF_000002075.1 Aplysia californica | reverse complement strand
TGTGTGTGTGTGTGTGTGTGTGTGTGTGTGTGTGTGCATGTGTATGTGTGTAGTGGTGAGTGTGTAAATGGAGAGTGAGGAGTGTGTGTTTGTGTTTGTTTTTTTGGCTTTATTTCAGCCTTTATTTGAAACATTTAAAGTATACAAAAATAGATACACAGGATCCATTCACCCCAGGGCTGTTTTCACTGTTATTAAAAATGGAGATCGGACAAGAAAGCACTGAGGTCACGAAAAGGAGACAGAGAGATAAGGACGATAGATGTTTGATAGTAGGAAAGAAAGAGCAAACCACACCAGAACACCCGCCAACCACCCGCTAGGAGACTCTGACGGATGTGTCAACAGTAAGTGACACTGTCAATGTATCTGTCAACACCCTGGCTCGTAATAGGGAGGGTTTCTTCCTACTAAATCATTCATGGGGTGGAGTATCCATGTCGCTAGCCGGATAAAGCCATTCCGAATTTGTCGCGGACAACTGTGACTGCCGCAGGACGAACTTCGAAGAAATTGTTTGAAGTACACAAGTGGGTGGTTGGCGGGTGCTCTGGTGTGGTTTGCTTCTTCTTTCCTATCATACATCTATCGTCCTTATCTCCCCTTCTTCTTTTTTATGTTTGTTACTCTCTTGTAACACCTCTAATCTTCTGGCGCTCATATGACCTTATGCAGTTGCGAGCGCCATAAAACTCTTACTAAGAAGAAGAAGAAGTATACCAGGTCTCATAAGGTAAACTCACACTATAGCATCATTAAAATAATAGTAATACCAAGTAAGCCAAAGACTTTCTCAAGATAAAACATTTGACCTGTTACTTCCTGCTGGTCCAGAAACAATTGATTTGATTTTAATTTTCAAGACGGACAGTTTTGTTTGGATAAATCATAATTTCAACGAAGACAACATTCATAATAAGCAATAACCGGGTCGCCTCGTGGGCCACACTGAAACTGTAGCAGGCAGCTGTTGGCAAATACGTGGTCTGTTATTATGCACACGAGCATGTTTCTTATCTAGATCTACGTAGATTTCTTTCCTGTTTTTCCCTTTGTTTTTTTCCTGCCCATATAGTTTAACATGGCACCTATGTCTTCCCCTGGACCCCTCTCACTTCCTCCCGGAAAAAACAAACAAACAAACAAACAAACAAACAAACAAAAAGAACAACACCCCCCCCCCTCCAACAAAATAACTGGCGATAATAAAGATAAAAGACCCTGTGACAAGACCGCTATATTGAACGCGACAAAAACAAGGGACAGAAGTCTTTTAATTCGTTTGATATAAAAATCTAGACCCTTGTCTCCCTTTACAATGCCACTGCCCACACATGACGAAAATTTATCTCGCATCCTTCGCTTCTATTCTGTTATCTTTAGTCTCGTTTGATTATTTCTTTACATAAATTTCAATTTTAAAAAGTTTTTCCATGTTGGGGTGATTTTTTAAATTATTTTTAAATTTTTATTTATTTATTTATTTATTTAATTTGGGGGGGGGGCGGGGGGGGGGGGAAGGGGGGTTCCATTGGTGTTTAAGATTCATCTATTATACACTCATTTGTGTCAACACGTCTGTGGGGAAGCGTCTGTCGCGCAGCGGTGAGGCATTTCAATGTTGCACGCAGAAACACAAGTTCGATTCCCGTGTGGGGAGAAATTTCATCGAGTATCTCGGTCTTTTTGCTGGGACGTTGTATGCCCGTCAGCCCAGGTTGGCCTTGAAAGTATGAAAAGCAGGGTCGAAGCCTGCTTCCCAAAATATCCAAGTTGTGTCGAATGGGTTGGGGGGGGGGGGGGGGGGGGGTGTAAAAACTTTAATAACTGTCTGATCGTTTGCACTGTTGGACAAGCTCGAAATAAGCAAGCACCTATTAATAGAACAGTATAAATAGACGTTACAAAATCTGAGAAATTTTGTTCTCTGTGTTTGTCTTACGCTGCTTACCACTACTGTACCTTTTGGGCCATCGACAGGTATTGACAGACATTTAGTATTATTACAATTAATGTTATTTAGTCTATAATAATAATAAGTTTATCATCATTAATAATTATGTTTGTAAGGTTAAATGTTGGTGTTCCTTCCCAGAAGCCTGGGAAATGAAATGCTTGTCCCGACAAACAGAAATAGTGTGTGTGTGTGTGTGTGTGTGTGTGTGTGGCT
>NW_004800844.1:0-2172 GCF_000002075.1 Aplysia californica | reverse complement strand
AAATCAAGGTTATCCTAAATCCTGAAGATGTAAGAACCCAACCAGGTAACCATCTGAAGAAGTCGCATCTTTAGAAAGTAAGTAATTGGGTTCGGAGTCGATTCCTACGATTCCTAGCTTTCAATAATCGGGAACCGAGCCGCCCAGCACTAATTTTTGGCCATTTTGAGTTACTAAGACCACGAGGTCAGAGACCAAATGTGGAGTGTGCTGACTAAAAGAGTTACTTTTCGGATTAGGGCCCTATAGAAATAGATACATCATGCTTATAGGTGGAGTTTTTATAATTTGTAGTTGTGAAATAACTAAAGGCATTTACTACTTAATGAATATTGCATCAATAGCAAACCTACAAATTTGACCCAAGTGTCGATTTTTTATCAATATCTCCATTTGTGGATTGTGATAAGTAACGTATTTTGTCAGCACGCCTCACAAATGTTCTATCTGCTCTATCAAAACCGAACGATTATTCAGAGTCGTTATCAAGATATTCAAAGAATTAAATTCGAAAACATTTGACATGATGTGAAACTCCAAATCTTTGACGTCTTATGTCTCAAAACTCGGTGCTGAGCTGATAGAACTTTGTAACTCTGAGGTAACGACTTTTACTTGTCCTGGGCAACAACGTCATTGCACACTAGGGCTGGTCAATGAGTCGCTTTAGCAAAATCTGGATAATATTATGTTAGTGCACCTCTTCGGGAAATATTATGTTATGAATTGGTTCGGCAAATGGGTAAGAACCACTTTGACAATCGGGTTAGCATCACTTCAACAAATGGTTGCACCCAATTCGGCAAACAGGGGTCAGGAAAGAGAGTTAAAAGTCTGAATTCAGATAATGTACCTATTGGCGATAATCCGATTATCCGGATAATTATCCGGATTTTGCCCTCCTCTATTGCACACCGGACAGGTCCATAAGTGCTCAGATCCTCTCAGCACTAAAGCCCACAAGGTATCCATACTAATTTATTGTTCCAGTGGCTGTTTGATTATGGTGACGTCTTTCCTTTTCAGGTAATCGTTCCTCTCTTCCTTCTCCTCTCTCTATCCCCATTTCCCGTATCCTGATGATTGCGCGGTGCTTTACTGTCTCCCTGTCTTCCCCATCCCGCAACTTTTCCTCCAGAGTCTTCAACACTTCTCCTTTGTCGAATTTCACCTCACCGTCAACCACGGCATTGCCTGTTAGGCTGGGCAGAAGTTATTCGGAGACATCTCCTGCGAGCACCCAGGAACTAATCGGACAAGCACTCCTGCACCCAGATGCACTGCTTTTGGGGGTCAAACTGTGTATTGTTTGCTGCAGATCACACATATAGCGACTAAAACTGTTGCAAATCAATTATTTTCAAGAATATTTCAAACCTAACAGCAGAATATCAAATCATGGGTTAAATCTGGGGGCATGCTCTCCTGTAACCTCCCAGATTTTTTTACTTGGTCTAGAGGCACAAAGCATTTTGATTGGTCTATCTCCGTCGGAGGCGTCTCCGAATATATACTGCGGCCTGCACGCCTATCAGCCTCCTCATTGTCTTTCACTCCAGGGTGCCCAGGACAGGTAGGCGTCTATAACATTCAGAACGTTGTGGAATCACGCGCTCGTCAGTTTTTGGGCATATGGAGGTACTGGTATCATCTTAAAGACTGTCTGTTTGTCTTGCTTTTGAATAAAAAGAAATCCATTTATCTTACATACAATTCGATGTATTGGCGATTGAGGTTGGTGGAGGTGGCCTGGTTTCGGGAGTAAATTTTGAGAGAAAAAAGGTGCCAAAGTTTAGTTATTTTCCTAGCTTGACAGTCCGTGGAAACTCAAAATGTACATCTTTTATGCCATTAATCAACGTTATTCAGTGAAATCTACAGAGAAGTGTGTTCTTTAATGGGCATTAAAGGTGTTGAGTGAAAAAAAACTAAAATTCGATTTTAAAAAATTCCCAAACCTGCGGAAAAATGGCAGTTTCTTCATTTTGACGAGCGCCTGATTTCACCACGCTGCCTCACTTAATGCACACTACAATAATTATAATCAGATTCAACAGGTTCAGTAGGGGCCAAGCAAAGTTGCTTTCGAGGACGGGGCAAAAGCTACCATTTAAATTTTGACACAATACCTCCGATTGGACGCGCGACATTGAAAAACAAACGCGTTTGACA
>NW_004800842.1:0-3086 GCF_000002075.1 Aplysia californica | reverse complement strand
TATGTAATGTATGTATGTAATGTATGTATGTAATGTGTATGTAATGTGTGTATGTAATGTATGTATGTAATGTATGTATGCAATGTATGTATGCAATGTATGTGTGCAATGTATGTGTGCAATGTATGTATGCAATGTATGTATGCAATGTATGTATGCAATGTATGTATGCAATGTATGTATTCAATGCATGTGTGCAATGTATGTGTGCAATGTATGTGTGCAATGTATGTATGCAATATATGTGTGCAATGTATGTATGCAATGTATGTATGCAATGTATGTATGCAATGTATGTATGCAATGTATGTATGTAATGTATGTATGTAATGCATGTTTATAATGTATGTATGTAATGTATGTATGTATTGTAGGTATGTAATGTGTGTATGTAGGTATGTAATGTAGGTATGTAATGTAGGTATGTAATGTAGATATATTATGTAGGTATGTAATGTAGGTATGTTATGTACTTGTGTAATGTGTGTATGTAATGTGTGTATGTAATGTGTGTATGTAATGTGTGTATGTAATGTATGTATGTAATGTATGCATGTATGTAATGTAGGTATGTAATGTAAGTATGTAATGTAGATATGTAATGTATGTATGTAATGTATGTATGTAATGTATGTATGTAATGTTTGTATGTAATGTATGTGTGTAATGTATGTATGTAATGTATGTAGGTAATGTATGTAAGTATGTAATGTAGGTATGTAATGTAGGTATGTAATGTAGATATGTTATGTAGGTATGTAATGTAGGTATGTAATGTATTTGTGTAATGTGTGTATGTAATGTGTGTATGTAATGTGTCTATGTAATGTGTCTATGTAATGTGTGTATGTAATTTGTATGTAATGTATATGTAATGTATGTATGTAGAGTATGTATGTAATGTATGTAGGTGTGTAATGTAGGTATGTAATGTAGGTATGTAATGTAGGTATGTAATGTAAGTGTGTAATGTATTTATGTAATGTGTGTATGTAATGTGTTTATGTAATGTGTGTATGTAATGTTTGTATGCAATGTATGTATGCAATGTATGTACGCAATGTATGTGTGCAATGTATGTGTGCAATGTATGTATGCAATGTATGTGTGCAATGTATGTGTGCAATGTATGTGTGCAATGTATGTATGCAATATATGTGTGCAATGTATGTATGCAATGTATGTATGCAATGTATGTATGCAATGTATGTATGCAATGTATGTATGTAATGTATGTATGTAATGCATGTTTATAATGTATGTATGTAATGTATGTATGTATTGTAGGTATGTAATGTGTGTATGTAGGTATGTAATGTAGGTATGTAATGTAGGTATGTAATGTAGATATATTATGTAGGTATGTAATGTAGGTATGTTATGTACTTGTGTAATGTGTGTATGTAATGTGTGTATGTAATGTGTGTATGTAATGTGTGTATGTAATGTATGTATGTAATGTATGCATGTATGTAATGTAGGTATGTAATGTAAGTATGTAATGTAGATATGTAATGTATGTATGTAATGTATGTATGTAATGTATGTATGTAATGTTTGTATGTAATGTATGTGTGTAATGTATGTATGTAATGTATGTAGGTAATGTATGTAAGTATGTAATGTAGGTATGTAATGTAGGTATGTAATGTAGATATGTTATGTAGGTATGTAATGTAGGTATGTAATGTATTTGTGTAATGTGTGTATGTAATGTGCATATGTAATATGTGTATGTAATGTGTGTATGTAATGTGTGTATGTAATGTATATGTAATGTATGTATGTAATGTATGTATGTAATGTATGTATGTAATGTATGTATGTATGTAATGTAGGTATGTAATGTAGGTATGTAATGTAGGTATGTAATGTATTTATGTAATGTGTGTATATAATGTGTGTATGTAATTTGTGTATGTAATTGCTGTATGTAATGTGTGTATGTAATGTATGTATGTCATGTATGTATGTAATGTATGTATGTATGTAATGTAGGTATGTAATATAGGTATGTAATATAGATATGCAATGTATGTATGTAATGTATGTATCGTTGATGGGATTCACAAACCGGCTACTTGCAAAAATTTCTAAAATCTTTTTATTTGCTTAATGAATAGTAAATAGCCTAATACGTGTCCCCTATAAATATTAGGTTCGAAAAAAACCTAGAAATATGTTTTAATTGAGACTTCCCAAAACGGACACCTGCAGCTGATGGAAAAATGGGATCGCCAAACCGGCCATGTACATAGCCGCATCGGTTTCACCAGACCGTTGTGACATGCGTTGACACGTGCCATCGAAAACCGGCTACATGCTTCCCCGCCGCGCATCACCCCGACCGTTCCGTATGGTTTTTTTCTCTTGAACTAGACAGAATTGTAAACTGTTATAAGTGTTCATCGAGATAAATAATATTATAGTCAACAATGAAGTGACTTATAATATAAAGCATTCGTGTGATTCGATTTACTAGATTAGATTGGTCAATTAATTTATGCATCTAGATGAGACATAAGAACATGAAAGATCAATAGAGTTCCAGCCACATTATGGGCCCGCACCTTTACAACAAGCCCTCTCTCTCTTCTTCTTCTTCTCCTCCTTCTTCTTCTTCTCCTCCTCCTTCTTCTTTTTCTTCTCCTTCTTCTTCTTCTCCTTCTCCTCCTTCTCCTTCTCCTTCTCCTCCTTCTCCTTCTCCTTCTTCTTCTTCTTCTTCGTCTTCTTCTTCTTCTTCTTCTTCTTCATCTTCTTCTTCTTCTTCTTCTTCTTCTTCTTCTTCTTCTTCTTCTTCTTCTTCTTCTTCTTCTTCTTCTTCTTCTTCTTCTTCTTCTTCTTCTTCTTCTTCTTCTTCTTCTTCTTCTTCTTCTCCGTCTTCTTCGCCTACATTAATTGTTGTATTATTCATAGCACACTCTAGTGTTAGCTGCTGCAGAGCAACTGTAATAGCAGTAGTAATACCATCATTATACTCATCATCATCATCAGCAGCAGCAGCAGCAGCAACAGCAGCAGCAGCAGCAGCAGAAGTAGTAATACAAAACTAATACTATAAATATTATAGAAAATATTTTAATAAT
>NW_004800841.1:0-2180 GCF_000002075.1 Aplysia californica | reverse complement strand
TTGAGGACGAAGTGGCTGCTTATGATTCCCCTCCACTTTCAGTGCTGAGAGAGACAACACATTGTCTTATTTCACTTCACTTTCAGTGTTATTATCTAATTCTCTTCACTTTCAGTGTTATTTTCTAATTCTTTTCACTTTCAGTGTTATTATCCGATTCTTTGCACTTTCAGTGTTACTATCCAATTCTCTGCACTTTCAGTGTTATTGTCCGATTCTATCTAATTCTCATTGTTTTTCTGTTCAGTTTCTATGTCACTGTCTGATTCTCTTCAGTTTCAGTATTGAGAGAGAGACAACACATTGTTCTTCACATCCTCCTTTCTGGTTGTAATTTTTTCTTCGTTTTTTTCTCTCCAGGCCCGGGGGCATGAAGTTTGAAAAAGCGAAAGAATGGAGGATTGCGGTGGTAAATGTGCAGTGGCTGTCTGACCTTGTCCTCGGACACATGGACGCTCTTCGACTACCTGTTCACGTGCGCTATCTTCAAGTTGGTCAGGGGAGGGAGTTCTATATGGACCTCACTAGAGTTACACATTTGATGGGTAAGTAAATTGATGTCGATAAAATTATAGTTGTACTAGCTGGGTACCCCGTTCAATGAATGGACTGAAAAGAATCGATCGTTAAGTCATTGTTGGACCAGTGCGCACTGCGTGTGAACGGAAGTCTCACTTGTTTACAATGGCGTTGTAGAAGACAGACTTTCTCAGAACTAGATCTAAACGAAACTAATGAAAAACTTAATATTAAACCACAGTGACTTCAGGCTCCTTAATATAACTGCGCACCCTTTAAATGATTCTGAACCACCGTTAATTTTTTCAAATTAGAAAGATAAGTGATTTGGAAGTTTTAGACGACCAAAGTGACGAACTTTCACAAATATGATATATATTTATAGATATATGTTTTACACCACCATTGACACAAGGTGACAATTTAGATCATTTAATTTCTTGGGTTCTTATAACGGTTTATGCTTATGCTACCATTGACAGATTGTAGATAATACAAGGAGTAAAATACTCTGCTGCGCTATGAAAAAAAAAAGAAATCATCTTATTTATTTTCTGTTCAACTGGCTTTGGTGGGCTTATGTGTTTGATATATCCTTATTTTCTGTGTATGGTTAGGTCGAATATGTTCATTTCTTTGGGTTTTTAAATTTTGTTTTGGATTACATATATAATATATGCAACATAATCAAGCAACTATTTTTTACTTCTGTGCAACTCCTCATGTCAGAAAAAAAAAAGTTTAATTTTAGTCATAAATGCACTGTTAACTGCATATCATTTTTGTTTTAGTCCTTGGTTTGCCTGTTTTCTGTATGTGATGTGTGGCATATTGATAAAATCTGGGAATGGAAATAGCGACTTAAAATCGAATTAGGGATCAAAATTGTAGGTTTTCAACTATAGCCATTTTTTCAAGTTTATTAACATGTCTTCTATCATTTCATACTACTAAATTGTGCAAAATTCTCCTACTATACATTTGACATACCTTTTTCCTTAGGACCAAAATCTGAGAAAGACCTAATTTTGTCAGCATACATCCCATATCATAAAATGCTAAATACTTTATTATACAGCAAATTTTATTTTTGAATGTTTTTTTTTTTTAACTAGGTGGATGGAAGAGCCCAATAAAAATCACGAAGGAAACTTGGAAGGTTTGTTCATGTTTTTTTTCTCTTACTGTTTAGCCAAGCCAGTGAAATATTGACAGCATTTTTATACGGCTAGGCACTGTGTGAACCGAGGTCTTTAGGTCTCACTATTGAAGGTGATTTTATTTTGCAAGGTGTCCATGTGCCAGTGTGTCTATGTTTATCGTTATAGTGACTCATCTCTTATCTCCTCTTTGAGTTTGACATTCGTTCATGGAATGTGGCAATTTTTAAGAGTCTGACACCGACAATATGGTTAAGGTTAGTCTTCCCATTTGTCTATATGTGTTCCCATTTCAGAAGTATGGTTGTGCTAGATTCCAGTCAAGATAATCATCTCTTCCCGCTTCTGTTTTATTGTGTAAATGTTTCCCTTCTATTTCAGAAGTGCAGTCCAACGGTCATCTCTGCCTCGGGACAAGAAAACACATGCACCAATGGTCCCTCTCCTCCCAAGAGGCAGAAGTAAGCTATCATCTCTCTCTCTCTCTCTCTCTCTCTCTCT
>NW_004800840.1:0-2179 GCF_000002075.1 Aplysia californica | reverse complement strand
ATCTATCTATCTATCTATCTATCTATCTATCTATCTATCTATCTATCTATTACAAAAGTGAACAGATTTCCCGAATTAGCATGTCATCATCTATCGAACAGTAGGCTATTCACTGATGAAAAGTGAACGTGCCCGCACCAGGCAGAATATATAATCATATCACATGTATACTATTCCAAATTCTTCTTGTGAGGCTGTGACTTACCAAATACTTTCAGTGCTGTAAAAAGAGGTTTGCACAAGACCTTGTCCAGACCGGCGTCTGCCACTGCCGCCACTGCAACAAGTACAGCCAAACACAGAATAAACTTTCTGGAGCTCATTGTGCTGTGCGAGTCAGTCTGCTGAAATTATAATAATAATAATAATGGTATTAATGATAATAATAATAATGATAATAATATTGATAATTGCAAAAATAATAGTGATGATATTAATAATAATAGAAATAATAGCAATAATAATAATAATAGTAATATTAAAGATAATCAGAATAAGGATAATAAGAATACCGATAATGATAATGATAATAATACATTTATTATCATTATAACCATTGTTATTATTATTATTATTTTCATTTTTTAAATTATTATTATTATTATTATTATTATTATTATTATTGTTGTTATTATTATTATTATTATTATTATTATTATTATTATTATTATTGTTGTTGTTATTATTGTTATTATTACTACTGCTACTGTTGTTGTTATTATCATTATTAATATTATTATTATTATTGTTATTATTATTATAATTAATACTATTATTATTATTATTATTATTATTATTATTATTATATGGCATTATTATTATTATTATTATTATTATTATAATGACAAGACGAATCAAAAGGAACAAAATAATGACAAGACGAATCAAAAGGAAGTAAACGCTAAAGACGAAAGCCATGGGGTTGTGGGGTTGTTGTTGTTTTTTTGGGGGGTGGGGGGTTGTTTTGTTATTTGAGGTTTTTTTCATGGTCGTTTGCATTGTGTTTGTTTTGTTGGTTTTTTGACTCTTTTTTAAATGACTTGTTGAGAAAGAAATGGGAGTCAAGAAGTCATATTCAAAAAGGTTAAAAACAGAACAAAAACTCGCAGCTGTCAGATGTTCGGGGTACAAAGCCGCTGTACTGGTGAGATTTGACGACCAGCCGCTATTTTATAATATCAGGAGCGCATCAGTAACAACAGTATAGTAGAAATACCAATACGGTAATACTGTGTAAAAACTGTAGAAATTAGGATCGTGTACTCTTGTGTTGTACTTGAATGCATAAACCGGTGTGAGAAGGAGAGAAATTGCAGCCGTCATGTGCAAGTAGTTATTACAAGTAAACATATTTTTAACGCTTGTTCACTTTCGTTTGTGCGCGTGAAATTAAAAATTTCAATCTCATTTATTAATTTGCCAATGGACACTTAACCTTCCATAATTCTCCTATGAGCTAGAGACCAAACCTTTTTTTCCATAGAATCGAAGATCTTCATCCAGTAATAAAATTTCTTTATTTATGCCCTATATTAAACACCGTCCTTTGGGTGCACACACATGACCAGCACAATGAATGATTTACGACGTCCTAGCCTACAAATTGCTCAATTTGAGACATTAATAGTAAATTATATATTAAGGGGGGGGGGCTACACCTGAAGGCTATCTCGCTTATTACTGGACCGAATTTTACCACATTTCACACATATAACAAGCATAGTAAGGAGTTTTGAAATCCGCAATCAAATTTGAGAAAAAAGTTTTGTTTCCATGGATACGCCGCCATATTGGATTTTATTGGCATGTCTTACGTAATAAATACCGCACTTATCGCTCATGGAAATTGATTGTTTTTTTGCATGCGTGTTCACAAACATTAGATCTAAAAATATGTCTGTTGTTTTTTTCTTAATCGAATTAGAACATTTTTAATGAATTTTTTCCTGAGGTAGCATTCAAGTTTGCGAAAAATCCGTGAAAATCCACACTCCAGACACCACCAACAAAAATCTATTCCATATATCAAAAATTCATCAGACAAATATTTAGTATTTTCTCTTCTCTTCATTCTGTGAAAATTTCATGAAGATTGGATGAAAAATGGTGGAGTTATTCAAAAAAGTATAGAGAAAAGTAGCATTTTGAGAAAACGGCCGATAAAGAAAAATAAAATACT
>NW_004800839.1:0-2186 GCF_000002075.1 Aplysia californica | reverse complement strand
GCCGTACTTAATGACGGCTAGACTGGCAGTCTAGCCGTACTTATTCTTAATATGATGGCTAGACTGACCATTTAACAAAAAATAGGCCTACTGAATTGTAAATATATACTTTTTTAGTGTGCAGTACCTAAAGTATTTGTATTTGAGACGAAACCAGGTGCCTAAATGACAGTGCATGTATTTTAAACCTCCTGTTTTCTAATGTTAATAGGGCCTAAGATAAGTACGGCTAGACTGGCAGTCTAGCCGTACTTAAGTACGGGTAGACAGCCAGGCTAGCCGTACATAAGGACGGCTAGACTGTCAGGCTAGCCGTACTTAATATTGATGGCTAAATTGTAAATGAAATTTTTAGTTTGCAATGCCTACTAAAGTATTTGTATTTCAGACAAAACAAAAAGGTGCCTTACTGACTTGCATGTATTTGAACCTGAATAATTACTAGATCTAGATCTAATGAGACCTGTGTACTTAACAGGCTTGAGTCGATAGGGCCAAACCTAGATCTAAGTACGGCTAGACTTGCAGTCTAGATCTAGTATATTCAGTAGGGGTATTCAGTAGGGGTATTCAGTAGGGGCAGGTCAGCCTTTCGGATTTCCTTGTGTACATATACTTGAACCCTGAACAGCCAACTTTTAGACCCGCATTGAACGGATCGACATGGTCTTCATCCTGTTCAAAACACGAACATTCGAAAGCTAGGATCAGAATCAGAGCACTAGATCAGAGCACTAGATCTAGATCTAGCAACGCAATTTTAGATTCCTTATTTTTTTTCCGAAATCGGGGATTCCCGATTCTCATAATCCCTCCGCGCATGCTCAACGAGGGTGGCGCGGTTTGTTTTTGTTTACATAGTACATAGGCTACAGAATGCTCGGTCAGGAGCAGATCTGGTCAGGAGTCAGGAGATATCAGGCTTGGCGCCGGCCTTGTCCCCCGTCCTCAAGTGGAGGAGGTAGGGTCAGGAGTTGGGACAAAGATAGTCTACTAGATCTAGAGTTATCTATAGAGGGTGACCTCAGTAAATGGAGAGAAAGCGGAGAAAGCAGCCTTTGTCTCCCTAGCCCTAGTGCCCTAGGTCTGGTTCACTCTAGTCTAAGACTCTAGGATTAGATCTAGATCTATATATCTAGAGATCTAGATCTATATATTCTAGATAGTAGTTCCGTTTACTGTTTCAATAGATTCTACCGGTGGATCTCCTCACATCTGTCTTTTTTATGTCATAAAAATTCCATGCCACTTTAACTTAGTCTAGCCAAGTTTCGACTTAAATTCTAGATTCTAGATCTAACTTTGCGATGCCGATGCCAAGTCAAACATATCCATGATGTACAATTATGTGAGTAGATCTAGAGTGAGTGCGAGCTGCTTTTATAAATTATTTTGAGATAAGGGGCTAATTGGATATATGATTATTATTGAATTGTTCAGTTTATAATGATGAAATAAATTTAATTTTATTAATATTATTAGATTCTATACATCATTCCCATTTTCACTGGACTTGAATTTCATGATTTATACTCGATGAACGAAGTGGCTAGCCGTACTTAAGTACGGCTAGACTGTCAGGCTAGCCGTACTTAAGGACGGCTAGACTGCAAGTCTAGCCGTACTTAGATCTAGGTTTGGCCCTATCGACTCAAGCCTGTTAAGTACACAGGTCTCATTAGATCTAGATCTAGTAATTATTCAGGTTCAAATACATGCAAGTCAGTAAGGCACCTTTTTGTTTTGTCTGAAATACAAATACTTTAGGCATTGCAAACTAAAAATTTCATTTACAATTTAGCCATCAATATTAAGTACGGCTAGCCTGACAGTCTAGCCGTCCTTAAGTACGGCTAGCCTGGCTGTCTACCCGTACTTAAGTACGGCTAGACTGTCAGTCTAGCCGTACTTATCTTAGGCCCTATTAACATTAGAAAACAGGAGGTTTAAAATACATGCACTGTCATTTAGGCACCTGGTTTCGTCTCAAATACAAATACTTTAGGTACTGCACACTAAAAAAGTATATTTACAATTCAGTAGGCCTATTTTTTGTTAAATGGTCAGTCTAGCCATCATATTAAGAATAAGTACGGCTAGACTGCGAGTCTAGCCGTACTTAAGTACGGCTAGACTGCCAGTCTAGCCGTCATTAAGTACGGCTAGCCTCTTCCCTCGATGAAACC
>NW_004800838.1:0-2193 GCF_000002075.1 Aplysia californica | reverse complement strand
GGGGGTCACTGGCTCTAGAATCACACTGCTGGATTTGTAAATGATAATGGATGTTTTACATCCCCATCAACACGATTTGGATCATTTACAATAGATAAAATAAGATAAATAATGAGCTCAGAATTACACCGTGAGTTCCTTTTCTGTTGTAGTGTACAACAATTGGAAGTCAGGAGGTACATGCACCGTGCGAACGACATTGGGAGATACTGAAGTACAAGCACGTCACAGTCACAAGCAATACGTCAGTTTCTACAAAACCAGCACGGCGAAATATACGACATGATCAAGTGTTTCGCAAACATGAAAATTACATGCAATATGTATAACTCACATAGACAACTTTCCATTCAATGATCCAGCAATTTAAATCGCTCTTGAGCTGTCAGACGATTAAACAAATTTGTCTAGCACCAACAAAAGAGTAAAAGGGGAGGGGGAGTAGTTAGAGCCCCGAAGTTTGGGTCTTAGGGAAGGATAAGCAGCAGTTTGTCGACTCGGTTAGGGATTATGTTCTGGAGACATCTATGGCGTAAGGTGGCTGACTGATGCTTCCTGGGGAGAAGTCTCGCTGTGGAAATGCTACCAGAGAATGTTAAGAATTAAAATAAGCTAAACTATATGTGTCAAATGGTCGGCAAACAAGAAAGGAAATAACACAAGAAAGTACCCCCCAACCTGTTCCCCTATCAAGATACTTTATAAAAGCATAAGCCGATTCGTAGGGGAGTTTAATTTCTTTCTCCTAACGCTCGACGTCATAAGCGTGACGATTGGGACTAGGCTACTTTCGAGGAAGAATCAATTCAAATG
The DNA here is from genome assembly GCF_000002075.1 of Aplysia californica. Lineage (NCBI taxonomy): Eukaryota > Metazoa > Mollusca > Gastropoda > Aplysiida > Aplysiidae > Aplysia > Aplysia californica. Next base: position 1,380 of record NW_004800838.1, on the reverse strand, counting down.
ATAACATCTTGAATATTTCGTTTTGGCTACACAACATGGCAGAGTAACATACTTCATGGGGTCTCCCTCTTGCAGATCCAACAAGTTTGTTTATAAGGTACTATAATTTGCGGGGGGGGGGGGGGTAGAGTTTCTTTCCCTCACGGTGCGCGTGATCACCGAAAATAAAGACGGAAACAATATCCACTTCAGGGATCCATAGAAGACGAAAGAAATCTATTTTGAAAAACCCCCAAAACAAACTCTCCCCCCCCCCCCCCCCCCCCCCCCCAAACTTTTCTCCCCAAAGATTACATGTACTAGACATGGGAAGTCGTGAATAGTGGTACTCCACCATCCAGCTTGAGAGGCTGTCTTGTTTAATATAAGCGTATTGTAATTGATTCCCAAAGCACTTTCTAAAATCAAAAACAGAAAACATGATATGATATTTTATACGACACAGGGATGATTGTGGTTTCTTCCAGACAAATTGCAGAAAATTTTAAGAAATAAAATTAATATGACACTAAAACGGGTGTACATGCTGGAATTCATCTTGATGGAATCGAATGTCACCAAAAAAACAAGAATTTAACACGTACAGATATATTTGAATTACATTCCTAATTCTTCGCATTTTTAGGAAAAGTGCAACCAGGTACAGTGCATTAAAAAATAGAGTGGAATTCAAGAGGGAGTCGTGAGACACCGGATTAGACTCACATTTCTCGCTGGAATGTCTGAAGCTTAACACCTAGACCTTAAAACAAGGGTCAGCCCGGCGGGCCACGATGAACCATACGTGCACAACACCAGCAGCTGACATGGGCTCCGTTGCCCGCTGATAAAACACCGGTGACATAAGCCATACATAGAGGTGGTAAATGCTTTTTTATCCCTTTTAATTCCGAGTATAATAATATGATCGGCCCTCATAACCAGAGGAAAGTTGTTTCTTTGCCCGGACCCTATGGGTTATCACAGCGGCTGAGACGTGTGATGTCATAGAAGGATCTGTGGATTACGGCTTTTGTACGAACTACGAATACTTTCTGCTACACTACAAATCGCTTCCTTAGAATTATTGTACCGTATCTGAAGTTGTGTCTGCTCAGTACCGAGTTTTGAGAAATTTGACGTAAATATTTTTGAGTTTCACAACAGTTCAACCTTTTTCGAATGCAATTCTTTAAATACCCTGATAACGGCCCCAAACAATCTTACGGTTTTGATAGAGATTACAGAACATAATTTGGTTTCTGAATTGATTGTCTTAGTAACTCCAAACGGCCAAAACATTAGAAAGAACTTTCTAATTCTGAGGTAGTGAAATTTTATGTCTCCAATGTCGTTGACATGTAGTGCTGACCAAGTTTTACCTCTGTCATTTGAGGGGGG
>NW_004800837.1:0-2192 GCF_000002075.1 Aplysia californica | reverse complement strand
GGAACAAGACCAACCCGGGCTGAGAGGGATGCCACATCCCAGCAGAAAGACCGAGATACTCGATAAAAATTGTCTCCCCTCCCGAGAAACGAATTAGGATCTCCTGCCTGCGAGAGCAAAAACCACCTACACTAACCGCTACACCACAGACGCCTGTAACATGAGTGTCCAAATGTTTATACCCCCAAAGTGCGTTGACTATACGACGCAAGGGGTGACTTTTAAGCCCCTTTTAACATCTTAGTATCTTATTTTGCAAGAGAAAAATTTGGGTTTCGGGGGGGTGTCGGGACCACCCAACTACATAATACGTCCATATCAGAGATGACCTTGGAAAGATTTTGGACACCTATCAACATCTTAAAAAGTATTTTTTTTTTTTACCCAAAAAACTAACCCACACAACAATAACAAACAGCCCCCCTACCCCTAAACCATCCCCCACAAACACCCCTCGTCGATGTCTCAACGCAACCACCAACCACCGTCATCGGCCGACACCGCAGTCCAAGCAGAGAGCCAACTGCACTAACGACGCGCCGCTATCCGACGACGCCCCAGACAAAAACGTGAGAAACGTCGGACACAGCAACACCCGCCCCCCGCCCCGTCCCCCTGACGTACATACATACGTACGTACGTACGCACATACATACCCCCAGCCATCCACGGTCACTCTCGCCCCTCTAATGAGCCGCGAAAATGCGCGTCCCTCTAAGTCCTTTCATCCTACACGCGGGCCTTATCCAAATGCCACGAGTGGGGCCGGGGTGAACTCAAAGAACGCAAAAACGCCAAACTCCCAACCCAAACGACAACTTTCCGAGAGTTGGGGCGAGGGCTGAACTTTTCCTTCTGTAAAGGGCAGCTCGAGCTTAGCATGCCTGCCGAATCTTGTCGCGTGTCGCCGCCAAACTCCCCGTGCCTCTGGTGTGAGGGTCGGACGCACACACAGGCCTGAATCACAATCGGCATATCGAACATTTTCTCCTAGACATCAAACAACGGGTAAAAATGCCGGACAGCTATTGACACCCCGCCACGCGAGCCTCTCACCACCTCCTCCTGGTGCGGCGGTTGTTTTTACGTTTGGTTTTGAGTAAAGAGAAGCACATCGACATAATTATAACCGGTCATCTAGTGCTGGCGAAAAGTAGGATAGACAGACAGACAGACAGAAACAACAGAGGAAAAGTAAACAAGTAGGATCAGCTATTGGTGACGTCCTCCATGCCATCCACCCGCTTTTCGTTTTGTTTTGGTAAGTTTTACGACGCCTGCAAAAACAAATTATAGGTTACAAGTGTCAAGGATTAGAGTGGGGGCATTGTTACTATAGAGAAACATACTACAAAGGAAGGAAGATGGAGAGATAGGGCCAGGCTCTCCTTCACCAATTCGAAGTTCGAAGCGTTAAGTAAGAATTGATGATGTGACGTCATCGTATAGCACACAATGTGTGCGAGCCAGCACATTGCGCGTTCAGTGAACATCGCTGAGAATAGTTAGATCTAGTGAATGTTAAATAACCGAAGCCGCGGTTAATTTATCATAATGTACATTAAGCCTATTTATTTTTATATGCATGTAATAAATGAGAGAGAAAAAACACACAAAAAACTCCAAAACATTTGCACATAGTATTCAAAGATCATAAAAAGGCACCCCAAGGTCCGAAGCGTCACTGAAGCTTTTATTTCCTAAAAATCGTTCTACCAAAAAGTGAACGGACGGACGCAACGACGGCGACGGCGAAGACAACGATGATGATGATGATGATGATGATGATGATGATGATGATGATGATGGTGATGGTGATGGTGATGATGATGATATGGGACATATATATTAAACAAATTTAAACATTTTATATATCGTTATTTTATTTTGTCTAAAATTAAAACAAGACTCTCTCTCCTACTCTGCTTACCAAACAATGATGATGAAGATCAAGATGATGATGATGATGATGATGATGATGATGATGATGATGATGAGAGCGGACCGGAAACAGGCCCCCGCCATTAAGCGGGAGCAACACCCGCCGCCCGCACGCCCCCTGGCGGTGATCGGGAAAAGGTCAATGCGGGAAATCGGCGGATGAGTCGGGTGATCTCCCCTTGTCTACCGCCGCTTCTGATTGTCCCTGATTGTCTGTCCTATACTGGTGGTGCTCGCACGCGGCGGTGATG
>NW_004800836.1:0-2193 GCF_000002075.1 Aplysia californica | reverse complement strand
TTTTGGGGTTTTTATGTCGGTTTGTTTGTGTTGTTTTTTTGTTCATTTTGTCTTGCGTTTTTTGTGGTGTTTTTTTTATTGGGGGTGGGTGCTCTGGTGTGGTTTTTTGGGGTTTTTTTGGGGGGAGCAGGCTTTTTTATGTTATTATTTGTACAACTCATAAAACATAATTTAGAATATTCAGGAGGCCCGCTTTGACGGCGCCTGTCCTCCTACCTGGGCTGAGAGGGGTACAACATCTCAGCAGAAAGACTGAGGTAGGCCTAATGGATCAAGATGTTCCCCACTCGAGAATCAAACTCGGGTCTACTGGTTGCGACACCGATCTCCCTTAACGCTACAACAAAAACTACTACTACTACTACTACTGCTACTACTACTACTACTACTACTACTACTACTACTACTACTACAACAACAACAGCAGCAGCAGCAACAACAACGATAATAATAATAAATGTATTATTATTATTATTATAATAATAATAATAATAATAATAATAATAATAATAATGTAAATAATAATAATGATTATTATTATATAACAATAATAATAATAATGATAATTGTATGTATACAGCACACAGTCACACTCTACAGCATCTGCTCTGTGTGTTGCACAACTAGTATTACTTATTACCACTGCAGCAGACCGTTCAACACCCACAAACAATCTCGGCTTCCCGGGTAGCGCAGAGAGCAAGCTGCAGATTACTTTCGCAGGATAAAAAGCTTACAAACAGAAAATAATATTCGATGTCAATAGCCCTGTCCTGTAGGCTACCCATTCCCACCAGGGTAAAGTGAGGAAAATTCGTGAAAAGAGCCTTGCCCGATGTGATTCGAATCCACGACCGTACGCTTGAGAGTTGTTAATAGTAGATCTAATTTATTTTTTTTAATAGCGTACTGTTCACAGTATTTTTACATTGAGTCTGAGTTTGAATTTGGGTACAGAGGAGGGCATCCTCACAAAATAGGTCTCATTATGCAGAGAAGAAGTAAGACAGACGAGCAGAAACAACGGAGGAAAAGAAACGAAGCAAGACCTAGAATCTACCAGTGGTGCTCTCAAACAACCACTATGCACTTAAGACTGAAAGAATGTGGGTTAATGTCCTTATAAGCTAGAAAATTCCTTCGACATGTGTACATGAGTGTGTATGGGCGCGCGCGCGCGTGTGTGTGTGTGTGTGTGTGTGTGTGTATGTGTATGTGTGTATGCGGATGTGTGTGTGTGTGTGTGTGTGTGTGTGTGTGTGTGTGTGTGTGTGTGAGTGTGTGTGTGTGTGTGTGTATGACTGAGAAAGGGGGAAAGGGAGATCAACAGAGAAAGAGAGAGAAGTGGGGAGAGAGAGAGAGAGAGAGAGAGAGAGAGAGAGAGAGAGAGAGAGAGGGAGGGAGAGAGAGAGACAAAGAGAGAGAAAGAGAGAGAGAGAGAGAGAGAGAGAGAGAGAGAGAGAGAGAGAGAAAACAAAGAGAGAGAGACACAGAGAGACAGAGAGATACAGACAGACAGACAGACAGACAGAGAGGGAGGGAGAGAGAGAGAGAGAGAGAGAGAGAGAGAGAGAGAGAGAGAGAGAGAGAGAGAGAGAGAGAGAGAGAGAGATGCTGGATAACTTAGGCTGCATGCGAGTGCGCTTGGGTATTAAAATTTCCTTGTGAGGGTGTGTGTTAGGCATTGCTGTTACTGCGTTGTTGATCATGATGCTAAATATCATATTTTCTGTTGGAGCTAACGAAAAGCACATAGTCGATTTATTCTAAATCTAACGGACAACACGTTTATTAGTAGGTTCTATACTGTATCTTACATGTGAATGTGAGAGTTTTATTTTGTAGTGGAGTTGGAGTTTTTCCTGTTTTGTTTTGTTTTTTTTACCCTTTTTCTTCAACGCGGCCCAAGACAGTGCTTCACGGTCAAATTTGACTTTATCTAAGGTGTGTGTATTAAAAATGTGTACAAAAAACAAAATGGAACAAAAATTACTTTTTTTTCATTAATTCCTAGTTTCATTTTTTCTCCCGTATTACAGTATAAACCCAAGAAACAGCTGGGAAACCCCAAAAATTTCTCTGCGGCTCTAAAAACATATATAAAATACCCCCCCCCCTTCAAGGTTGGAAGGAAGCCAAAAACCTCCCCCGGGAAAATTAAACTTTCTCCCGTTGACGATAGAAGAGTTTTGA
>NW_004800835.1:0-2199 GCF_000002075.1 Aplysia californica | reverse complement strand
CCGCGTAGTTCGGCTCGATTCGAAAAGTTAAATAGCCGTAGCATCTTTGTACACAACCAAATTAATTTACTTTTGTGTTTTAACATCATTTTTAACTTTGACTTTGTTTTGGTCAATTTGATCGTCCAAACCGATAGACAGTATTCAGAAAGAGACACAGAGAGAGAGAAGAGGGGAGGAGTTGATCTTGCGAGAACTTCCGGGCGGGTGAGATTAGTGAGAAAGCCACTTTCCCATATAATTATAATACTGAAGTCACTGAAGAAGTGAAGTAGAGTCTAATGAATAGAGTGTAGAGTGTAGACTGTCTCACACTGTCTGGACAGGGTAACCTAAGTCACTCACTACTCACTTCACTGTCACTGAGTGTAGAACTTAGATCTAGATCTAGATATATCTAGATTCTAGATCTAGAATCTAGATTAGATCAACTGGTGTGAGTTGCAAGAGAACTTGTAACAACAACGTAACTTACAAGTTACTCTTCTTACGATTCTAGATCTAAATATAGATCTAGATCTAGTCTGAACACTTTAATGTAAAATGAAATAGATCTTCATAATCGAACAAGGTACAACAACAAATTAGACAGAGTTGGTAAGAGAACTGATTGAAAACGTGGAACAGCTGTTCACTATTCTGTCATCTGAACCGTTGTGAATCGACTTTGGGATCGAGGTGGATGAAGAAAGCAGTTTGTGTAAGAAAGGCACGCTTTGAATTCACTGTTTTCCCACTACTGACGTCATTGTAATTATAAAAGCATCTTACCTCTTCCATCTTTCGCTGTTTTCCTTTCTTTTTTTCGGCCATTTCTTTATTTCCAATTGAAATAGTAGTGATAATCACTGTCACTTTAGTGCGAAAACTCAACAGATTACGTTGTAGAGTATAAAAACGGAAGTTGATTTCAGTGGTAAGTTTAGAGTTGCTTCCCTTCTTACAAATCATTTCTGACGTAGCAGTTGCCTCGTTTATTTGTACTAATTTACTTTTACAAAAATGAAAAGATCAGACAATGTTATTGTAATCCTGCAATCCATATTACTCTGTAGTAATAACATTGGTTTTTGATGAGCAAAAAATGTGCCTTAAAATTCAATATGAATATATAGTTTTCTGCCACAAAGTTCTTCAGGTCCCCGTAGCGCAGTGGATAGCGCGCTGGACTTCTAATCCAGAGGTCGCGGGTTCGAATCCCGCCGGGGATGGGACTAATTTTTTTTCCTTTAAAAAAAAAAAAGGAAAAAAATTAGGCTAATCTATTTCATTTTTTAGGTTTTAGTAAGGTTTTCAGGTGCTCACAACTGCATAATAAGGTCATTTGAGCGCCAAGGGGTGGATGTCGACAGAGAAGTCTTTACAGGGAATCAGGCATTGTACTCTGCTTGCTTCAACAGTACAAATGTTGAAATATTAAAGTCTGCTTCGACTATCAAGGTACCCCGGAAATAGCGGGTCACTTGGGAGTGACAAAAATACAAAAGAAGTAGAGGAAAATGACGATAGCAAGGATTAAGAAAGAAAAAGCAGCAGTTCCCTGTTGCAGTTCAGGCACAGTGTACCTACATCTCTGTGTAGAGAGGTGCTTTTCACCCAACTAAGAAACATAAATGGAAATCAGGAACTGTGAGAACAAAAACCAAGACCCAAATAAATGTCAACGCAGTTGTCAAAAGTGTTGGCTAATACTCCATGGAATAAGTAAACTTTCAAAACAAAATTAATTATAGATCTATCTTTATTTATTTTAATCAATTTTTGTTTAAAGTGCGGGCATCTGTCAACAGTTGTTAATGGTACTCGCTGGCTTTCTATCCTAATGATACCTAACTTAAGAAACTATAACAACTATGACAACCAACAAGCTAACAAAAAACTACAGATACCAATCAGAAAATAGAATTAGATCGGACATAGATCTACCTTGAGAAAGCCGAATACGAATCATAGTAGACCCTATAATAAACCTACCCATAAAACTGATAGAATCCTCAAGGAAAGAGACAGAAAGGAAGGCCAAGAAACCTACAAAGCAGTAGCTGGAAGAGGGACTCAGATTCCGACTTAGAGTTAGGGAAGATGGGATGTACAGCTGGACTACTGACGTGACCGTGATAGAAGTGGATAGAGAACTTTGTTGATCTATTTGTTGTAAAAACCCTGATATCTTTGCTTTTTCATTGAGTTCGACCCCCC
>NW_004800834.1:0-2201 GCF_000002075.1 Aplysia californica | reverse complement strand
TCGAGGGGGGGGGGGGGGGGTTAAGCTGTTATCTGAGATACCGCTCTCGATATTCATGACCCAAGCAGAGACGGAGAAGTAAAACCAACTTATTGCAAATTCTCCAGCAAGTTGCAAAAAAGAGGAAAGTTGACCATGCAATCTAACAGTCCGTTTTTTGGTGGGCATCATCTTGATTCAACGCCGAAGCAGTAGAAGAGAATCTGAGAGAAGGTGTGCTCACTCTGGCAAAATGGCAAATCTTATTTGAATCAGATGCAGTCTTCCAATATGCAGCATCGGGAATGTTCCATTCCAAAGTCAAATAGGCCTAATTGGAATGTATTTGGATTCCTTTTGATCTTACTGCTTCTTTTCAAAGGTGTACTTTACTTAAAGATACTGTTTTTTTACTCCAGTATTAAATCGCACGGCTAATCTGATATGAAATCATGCTTTTTCTTCAATGATTTAAAATCTTGTTGGTTTTAATTTTAAGTTTCAAGCTGAATTTTTTCTTGCGCACTAATAATGATCTAAAAATAATTGATTTATCAAGAAACGTGTCTTCAAAAATGATAAAAAGGTTTCATTTCAAATTGTTTCGTGCTCTGTTATGTTTCCTTGTTCAGTAAACCTCCCGGAGCGTGCCACTGACTGATGTGTCTTTAGCCATTCCTTAGGGGAGACATTTCTCATTCTAAAGCACAGTAGAATTGTAAATGGGCTGATCCAACATTGCCATGCTCATAACTGTGCCTGAACTACAACAGGGAACTGCTGCTTTTTCTTTCCTAATCCTTACTTTCGTCATTTTCCTCTACTTCTGTTGTATGTTTGTCACACTCTTGTGACCCGCTATTTCCAGGGTACCTTGATAGTCGAAGCAGACTTTGTGCTGTTGGAACTAGAGAGGTAGGCAGAGTTAGTCTGATTCCTCTACTGAAACTTGTTCAGTAATGCTTTCAATTGACACTTTTATTAAATACGTTCTGAATGTCCTTTCCTCCTAGCATCCATTTTTAAAGACGAGTTTTTATTTACAATTTTGAGTTCCAAAAAAACTTGCAAAATGAAACACATTGTTGCTATTTGTGAAGTGGTATTTATATTATAAGTGAAAAAAAAAATTTTTAATAATGGAACGTCAGCAGAAAATGGGTTTAAGGCCCTTGTGTCGACTCAAGAGCTCTAAGTATTGCGTACAAGTTTGTCCTTACCTAATTATTTTTATTGTTGACCGCACCCTACTTGCTTCTTTCAGCAAATTTTTATTTTGTTTTTCTTGATTCCATAGAATTATCAACAGACTCCCAGGAAACCTGACTTCAGTAGCCTTAAGTTGATATGGTCACTATCATTAGAAGTTGCTCGACATTCACAACTGTACAGAAGTATTGACACACGTTATCTTTATAGCGCCTTGTTTTGACGTTTATTTGGATGTTTCTGTTGTTCTAGAATGAACGAATGTTTTTGTTATACTGTCTTTATCGTTTACTATTGTCGTTTTCTTTCTGTGGTATAGTTGACACAATACTCAATGTTATAATATCATCATCATCATCATTATCATCCAGTGCCAGATATGCGACAGACATGGGCGATCATGATTCTTCATTCATTCCTGTGCTCGGATGCTCATAAAAAAGCTACATTTCCCTGATCTTTCCCCTTCACCAACTTGTTCAGGTTGGACTTGTTTGATCTTTTCACCTTTGCTAATGAGATTACTTCTAGGATTTGCTGCTCTTTTGGATATGACCATGCATTATGTTGTCTTTACAATCAATACTAATCTTTTACGTTCACTTTCTGTTACAACAGTATCCAGAAGGATTCGATGGTCCTTTTCTGAGCCTGCTACTAAAACTGTTTCATCCACATTGCTGATGTTATTAATATTTTCTCCATTTACTTTGAGACCTGGACCTAGTTCTTTGTTTCTAAGTATTGTTTCACTGTACATGGTGACATAACACACCCTTGCCTCACTCCTCTTCTAATCTGCTTATATTCACTGTATTCTCAAATGAATTCGTACCTCAGCGTTTTGGTCTTAGAGCAAATTCCTGATAATTCTTAGATCCTTTCCATCTATTTCTAGCTTTTACAGTATTTTAAATAGCTCATTATGTGTGACTTTATCGAACACCCTTTGAATAATCTATGAAGCATAAATACAGATTTTTCTGTGTTTCAATACATCTTTCCATTTTCAT
>NW_004800833.1:0-2210 GCF_000002075.1 Aplysia californica | reverse complement strand
AGCTTCATCATCATCATCATCATTAATTGTCAGATCTGAAACAGACGTTGGCGATTATAATTCGCCGTTTATTTCTTTGCTTGAATGCTCCCAAAAATCCCCTCATTATAATAATAATATAATAATAATAATAATGTTTATAATAATTGCATTTATATCGCGCATGTTCATGCTCAAGTGCATGCTCTATGCGCTTTATAACTATCATTACCAATGCACACCCTCTGAGAACACTCAGAAACATTCTCGGCTTCCGCAGAAGCATACAGTGTGAGCTGCGGATTTCACGCGCTCAAACACTATCAAACTGACAAGATCGTTCACTGTCTATAGCCGGGTACCCATTTCTACCTTGGTGAAGTGAGGAAAATTTGTGCAAAGTGCCTTTCCCAAGGACCCAACGTTGGACCCCTGACGGGATTCGAACCCACGACCTTACGGTTGCGAGTCCAAGAGCCTAACCACTAGACTTCCCCCGTCACCCATCTGTTCAATTTTTTCCTGTAGTTTGGTAAGTTAAATGTGAGGCAGCGTGGTGGAATCAGGCTCTCGTCAAAATAATCAAAGAATGAAGAAACTTGCATTTTTCCGCAGGCTTTTGAATTTGTATCATTTTTTTTTTGGTTGAGCTCAACATCTTTTATGGCCATTAAAAAACTCATTTCTGTGTTGATTTTTCTGAAAAACGTTGATTAAAGGCACAAAAGATGTACATTTTCAGTTACTACGGACTCTTAAGCTAAGGAAATAATTAATCTTTTGTGGCCATTTTTTCACTAATTTTACCTCTGAAAACAGGTGACCTCCACCTCCTTCATTCTCAAATATCTCGACTTGTATTTAAGATAAACGGATTTTTTTTCATCCAAATAAAGACAAGTGAACAAGCTTTAGGATGATACCAATAACTCTATATGCCCAAAAATTGACGAGAGCCTGATTCCACCACGCTGCCTCACAAATGTTGTGGTCCCACCCCGACCTTGTTTGCCTTCCATCTTTCTAGTGAGCGCAAAATGTTCCAAGGTTTTATGTCGATTCAAACATGCCGGTTTAGTTGAAAGTGTACCGCGATGTTTGTGGTTTAGTTGAAGGTCTACTGCTGAACCGGTCTGGCAACTGGTTTTGTTGAAGATTTGCCAGTTTATACAGGATTCGGACCTGTGATAAACATCCGTTAACATGTATCCCTTTGCGTTTTTACATTTTTGGAACTCTCAGTGGCCATGTCCATACTGTTTTGGTCGTTAGAGGGGCCTGCGGGTGGTTGGCGGGCGCCCTGGTGTGGTTTTGCTCCGTCTTTCCTATCAAAATGTCAATCGTCATAATCTTTCTGTTTTGTATTTGTTACTCCTGTATAACACCTCTAATCTTTGGCACTTTTTTTTACCTTGTTACGTCGCAGGCGCTGTGGATCGCTTTCTAAAACTAAAAACTAAACGAAGGGCCGATAATAAAACAAGCAAACAGAACGAAAGAAAAAAAATCCTCTCACGAGAAATACTCTTAACGCCATAAACGCCATAAACGCCATAAAATATCCCGAGAGTCTTTTCTGCTTGCTCGTCGCAAGACGCTCACTGCTCACACTCACACCGGAAATGGAAGCGGGGACGTCACAGGTTCCCGCCAGGGCCCGCTCGCTGGGCGCGGGAAAAACACGGGTCTGTTCAAGCAGTGACGCCGCTTCCGGGAGATACTCACTCAACGAACGTCGTATTCGAGTCCACACCTTTCCCGGGGCGCTGGGCCAATTTTCTCTGGCAAAGACAAACCAATTGAAATTACTGGACATGCCATTGGCCAGAGGCTGGTGCGCATGCGTGATGCTAATACGATCTTGGGCGATTCTTTCTTCGGAGTAATAGGAATTTATCTCGTTGGCCTGTTTGGCGTTAGGCACAGATCGGTTGCGTGGAGCTGTCCGTGGCCAGAGAAGTGTGTTGCACAGTCATTTGACCTGAACAATCTGATACCAGATTACGAGGGTGGTGGGCCCTTAGCATAGCCGTTTGTGTGGCGTTGGTCATGAGAAAGGTCGATGGAGAGAGCGAGAGAGAGACAGAGAGAGAGCAAAGGGAGTGAGAGAGAAGGAGAGAGAAGAGAGAGACACAGAGATGGAGAGATAGAGAGAGAGTATGTGTGAGTGAGAGAGTTTGTGTGAGTGAGAGAGAGAGAAAGGGAAAGAGAGAGAGAGTGTGTGTGTGTGT
>NW_004800832.1:0-2214 GCF_000002075.1 Aplysia californica | reverse complement strand
GATGGAAAGCTGTGCTCCTCAGGAGGTAATGGCGAGCTGTTGACAAACCTCAACACTTTGTCACCCCGAACTTCAACATTCTGTGGATAGATAGAGTTAACTTTTTGCAGAAAAATTTAGCATCAGTTATACAATAAAATGCAATGCTACTAAAAGAGGAGAGGAAGTTTTTGTTATAAAAAAACAGATGTGAATCCAGCAAAACAAAGAAATTGCCTAACATAACAGAAAGTTATCTAAGAGTAACAGCGAAAGTCATGGGAACAGAGAACTGTAGTAAGAAGAAAAACCCCCAACAAATAAAACACTGTGCGCTCATATGACCTTATGCAGTTGCGAAAGTCGTAAAACACTTACCAAAAAGTAACAAGATCTCTATCTGGTTGTTTTTTTTGTAAGAGTTTTACGGCACTTGCAACACAGTAAGGGCATATAAGTGCCGAAGATTAGATATTAAATGTAATGTTACAAGAGAGTAACAAATACAAAAAAGAAGTAGGAAAGATAAGGACGATAGATGTTTGACAGGAATGAAAGAGCAAACCACTCCAGAGCACCTGCCAACCACCCACCCAGATCTCTGAAAATAATAATAATATGATCAGTGCTTCCGACAGCTGAAGCTGAAAAGTAAAGAAAATTCCGCCAATGATCCAGGGGGTCGCAAGGCCCCCAGCAGGGTCCAGGGACAGCAACCGATTGGAGGTTCAGCCCCCAAAGATATTGAAATTTAGTGTTTTTAGAGGGTTTAAAATGGCATTTGGGAGAATATTTGAAGAGATTGCCAACAACCCATAACACTTTATTTTTTCACCAAGATTTTGCCTTGTTTAATTTCTCCACCTACAAATCTTTCCATTGCTGGCAATGTTTAAAAGCAGGTTGCCCTAGCCATTGATAAGTCACTATATATAATAATAATTTAATTAATTTGTCATCGCACCACTGACAGAAGGCAAACCTGGGAATAATGAATAGACATATGGCGGAAAACACACAGGCAATGCTGGCATCTACTTCAAATGGCCTATTTTGGCAATTTTTCAAAATGAATGCACAGTATTGAATATGGTATCAAAATTTAGCTCAAACTCTGTAGATTTCAGAAATATTCGTCTCATGAGCAACAGCTGTCTCGTTATGTAATAAAGGGCGCGTAATCACAGGTACCCAGGTGTAAACGTTTAATTAACAAAAGTTCAATTTACTCACTTAAAAGTGATTTCAATTGCTTATCTCTGCAATGGTGTCTTCCAAACTGAAAGCAGAACCCATCCTGATATACTCAGAGCATATATAAGCAAAAACAAGCCCAAAATTCAAGTATTTATGAAAAGGGGAGACAATTAAATGAAACCTACTAATGCACAGTTTACACAAATATATTTATTACACCAATTAAAGAGAAAATGTGAGAAAAAAAATTGAAAAATGAAAATGGCCTTGTGATCTAATGCCTCTTGTGAGGCCTTTTGTAATTGTCCAGGTGAAGAAGTCTGTTGATCCCTTATTTGTGATTAGACCAAAATTCGTTGCTCTTAGAAAAGACGTCGCAGTGGCTGCTCTTTTCCATAAATCTCACACTGAAGTCATCCTCCTCGAGAATTTTAACCTTCCTACAGAAAAAAAATCAAATAACACACCTTGAGAAATAAAGAACTTAGTTGGGAAAAACAGCAATTATTTGTAATAAATATTATGGATCTGATTTGTTAAATCTCAATCGGAACTAACAATTTTAGCCGTGTACTAACCACAGCAGAATATGTCCACCCTTGTCTCTTTGTTTTCAGTAAGTACTATGCTTTTTTTAAATGTCAATTGAATGTATCACACTTACATTTGTCTCTTTCTTATTGCATTTTTATTAATGAGTCCCTTGTAGGCCTTCTTTCTCGCATTCTGCGCAAACCTTATTTGATTTCTTTTCCTCATATATATAAAAGAGCAGTCTCCAAAAGAAACATCTTTCTGTTGTGTCTAGACTATTCTTTGTTCACTATCTTTGTTAACTGAAAACTTATATTCATGGAATAGCCATTCAGAAGGCTTGACCACAAACAGTTCCAAGGATTGTGAAGTTAAATCAGAGAGGTCTGGAGACACACATGTCTATAAAGACTGACTTTAAATCATCATATCTTCTAGAATCTCATCATTGTCAAATAAATAATCATTGTCTTATGCATCCTGTCTGTATTTGAGTGCCCCCCC
>NW_004800831.1:0-2223 GCF_000002075.1 Aplysia californica | reverse complement strand
TTAGCACACACACACACACACACACACACACACACACACACACACACACACAATGTTTCCACGAAGGGCAAGCGGGTCTGAGAAGATAACTACAATGTACACAAATGTAGGTATGTTGTGGTAAACCAAATTAGACACTGTTGACAGTTTTTCAGGTACATGTTTCTAATTCACTCGCAACTTTGGTTAGTAAAACAAGGTGAGTTTAGTTTATTATCTGCCCCCACCTGTTGTAGTCCGTATGCGGGGATGGTTTTAGTTAGGTTTTTATTGAAGACTGGTAGTTGTTTTTTTTTCAACTGCATAACCAACAGACTTGTGGGCTATCATCTCTTTCCATCTTATCTCACAGCTTTCTATATCGAGGACCCCAAAACATCTCTTCCCATCTTCTGATATAGCCCTAGGCTAATTTTACCTTTGCCCTCCCGCGACACACGATCTATCTGATCTCAACTAATTTCTTCTCGTCTCGTATCAGTTTGATCGCAGCATGCTAGAATCAGACACCCGTCAAGTTTTGAGCGTTAGGAGTTTTTGGTGTCATCTTAAAACTTATAATTTATTATATATATTTTGTCTTGCTTTTGATGAAAACGTGCCTATCTGACTAGAATAGAAGTCGAGATACTTGTGATTGAAAGTGGTGGGGGGTGGGTCACCTTGTGTTAGAGGTAAAAAATCAGCGTGATTCACCAATGTTTAGTGACTTCTAAAGCTTGAGTATCCATGGAAACTGTAATTTTATTTTTTGTGCCATTGATCAACGTTTTTCAATACAAGCTGCACAGAAAGATTCTTTAAAAACTCAAAATAAAAGGCACTGAGCAAAAGAAAAAGTATATAAAAATTTTCTAACAACCAGAAAAATGCCCGTTTCTTCGATTTCATTATTTAGGTGAGTGCCTGATTTCGTCACGATGACACGCATTTAGTCCCACACCTGTAGTCCTCCACTGTGTAAAAGCCGGAGCCAGGTGGGCCGGAGTACGGCCCTGTGCCCAAGAAAGGTAAGAGACATCGAGTCTCTGTAACGTCGTGGCATCTTTTGGCTCCAACCTGGGGACGAGGGAAAACATTTTGTAAAAGAAAATAAGAAAACAAAGAAAAGCTTTAAAAAAAAAGAAAAAGAAAATGTATGAAAAGAAGAGAAAAAGACCAGACGAACGTTGAGAACGTGATGCTTCCATGAAAATTAACAAACTTGTTGTTGATGAAACGTTCCACTTTACTGAAACAATCTACACCAAGAACGAGGCCGACTGCTACTCCCACATCTCCCTGTCAAACTCAACATGATCTGTGTGAGAATAACCCTAGCTGAAAGATAACGATAAAAGACTTAATTATTATCCTCTCCAATTGGGAACTGAACACATGTCTTACGCCTGCAAGATTAATACGGGATGCCCATTGCGAATGGGATCTGATCGGGTCGGGTCGATCGCTCGACTCATCGCCTGAAAACAAACGCGTTTATTTTTTAGGCGACCAGTCGGGAGCGATCGGTTTGAGCCACAATAGCTTCGTTGGGCCCTCAATCTGGCTAGCAAACCGCCCCGATCTGACCAGGTGCCCCAATGGGCACTCAGTATTATAACTATAACACCACAACCGATGGCATTACGGGCATTTGAGCGATGAACGCACCCAAGCAATAATGAAAACACCTTTCCTTTGTTGTAGATGTAGTTTATATCATTCCGGACTAGATCTACTTCGAATCTATATATTAACAGGACCAACCTGGGTTGGGCGGGTTACAGCAACTCAGGAGAAAAGTGGGGTTTTATTTTATTTTTTTGGGGGGTGGGGGGGGGGGGGGGGGGGGTAAGCCTACTCATTAAAGTTGGCTGACGTCAGTTGACTAGTGGGTTGGCAAACAGGCTCGTCATCGTGATATTGCGGATTCGGGGGGTTCGAGTCTCTGCAGCGACAACCATAGCAAGCACATTAAACCATTTTCTCATTACCTGGGTGAGCTCCTCAAGACCAGGTATGTCAATCCTCCAGCCCTCGTCGTCAGTGAGATGTAGGTGGAGCTTGTTCAGTTTGTACATCGCCATAACGTCAATGTATCTGTACACAGATCATGAATTATGGCTAGAGCACTTTGTCTTTTGTCGGAAAGAAAAAGAGAGGTGAGAGAAATCAAAAGATATCAGGAGAGAGAGAGAGAGAGAGAGAGAGAGAGAGAGAGAGAGAGAGAGAGAGAGAGAGAGA
>NW_004800830.1:0-2226 GCF_000002075.1 Aplysia californica | reverse complement strand
ACTCACTTGCGACTGGGCCCTTTCACCAGCCACAAGCGTTGAAGACTGGCGTTTTTGGGGGTATTTCAATAAATCACCACAACTCTCAGAATTATCCTATTGTAATCATTTTTTGACACAGTAAAGTAACATTCAAGCTTAATCTAATACAAAAAACTAAAGTTGTCTAAGTCTAATACATTAATTTGTTTGGGTTCTTAAAGATGGGCATGAATTTGATTTTCCGAAAAATTTCCAGAGATGTGACAAGTAGAATGAAATTCACTGCAACAACAAAAATAAGAGTTCAAAGTGTTCTGGTTTGATTTGTATACATGTGCGAGTGTTTGGTGAAAATATAAAAGCTGGTCTCTGCATTGATTCAGACCCATACACTGAATTACATGAGACAGATGTACGGCACGACGTTGTGATTTCGTTGCGCGAAAAACAACATCGGTACTAGCGCTAGATCTAGCCCTAGAACTACGACTCGGGCCGTGTTCGGGTACATATCCAGGATCCTAACTATTAGACACATCATATTCTGAGACACTAGAACTAGTAAAACGCACAGAAGTATAGAAAACGGCGAAATTATGTGATTCTTGTTCATGCGACTTCTTCAACCGTTACTACGACGCGACTGTCGGATTACTATCAGCTGTATAGAAGACAACAAAGCGCGAGTTCCGGTCTGTTCAACCCCAGTTGGGGTCACTGTCCTTCACCTTCAATTACTTAAAAACTACCGGCCCCAGAGATACGAAACGAAGTCTAAGTAGCTCAGGCTTGGCTAAACAAGGGTACGAGGCGGGTCTCGCAATCCGTGCGTGATTTGTAGAGCGAAAAAAAAATTCCAAAGTTGGTCACGCAGGGCTTGTGAGACCCGTCGCGAGTGTCGCGGCGGGGGTCACGCAACTGTTGTGTGACCCGTCTGAAGTGAGTTAATATGAAATATCAGTCGAGTTTTTGGACTGTTATTCACATAAGTTTCATCCAAAAGAACATATCATCAGAGTCATTTCATAATCTCCTAGATAAAAAAACCAACCCCCCCCAAAAAAAAACAACCCCAAACAAACAACACCAACTAGGATGTTTCCAGACAAAGCTGTAACAAATAAAGATGCGAAAGGGCATCTTACATTATGGTTTTGTTTTGCTCTTTATTTCCTTCCTGGAATATCAAAACTGCTCAAATCTTGGTTCTGAACCGCGGGTGCATTCCTTTTCTTTAACTTTCTCAAAAGTTAAAAAAAAAAAAAAAATGACCACAGCACTTGTGGAATGATGTTGATGATATGAGTGAAATGGTAAGTCATGTTGATCTGCCCAAATTTTGTTTCTGTGATTGAAAAGAAAACAATCCAAAACAATTCTTTTCTACCATAAGTAAAGATAACAAATTATGTAACCTTTAAACTGACCTGGCTCAGAGGAGGGTGCTGAGGTAGTAATGCTATATCTAGTGGTGGTGGAATCAGCAGAGGGTGGCTCTGGACGGATGAACGTTGTACAAACTTCCTCATACGTTGGGCACTGAACTCTACCTTCAAAGCCAGGAATCTGAGCATGACAAAATACAAATGATTATTGTTGTTCTTCTTCTTCTTCGGTTGTCCATCTATGTTGATGATGACTGAAGCAGAATGTATGAGACAGCTTTGCTACTGTGGTATGCACACAGAAATTAACTGTTTCTTAAAACAAAAACAAATAACCAAACAAAATAGAATTTATTGCACTCTACAAATTGTACTGCAATGAAAATATAATTAGAGGGGAAGATAATGAATGACATTCAACGATACATACAGAAAGAGGAGCATTTGTGTTTTTTTTGTTCATGAGTTTAACTAATGGATAAGTTTGAAGTCAGATAATGCAAAGATGGTTGGAGATTAGATGAGATAGACAGGTAAGGGCAGATTTCCTGAAAAAAAAAAAAAAAAAAAATTTAAACAGACAGACAAAAGCACTGGCAAGCAGGCAAAAACTCATATGAGCAACATAGATTTTTCTTTCCTAACGTTGTTTTTTTTTAGCGCCCACTGGCACAATTTTTGGTTATTTCGAAGGCAAGCTTCCTACCCTGCCTGCCACAGCCAACCAGACAGAAAGATCGCAAGATCAAGATACTCGATAAGAATTTTCTCCCTGCACAGGAATTGAACTCAAATCTCCTGTGTGCCACAGTGAAGCACATAACTGCTACACCACAGACACCCATCCACTGAGATTCAT
>NW_004800829.1:0-2227 GCF_000002075.1 Aplysia californica | reverse complement strand
ACAACAGTACCATCACCTTCAACGATAATGACTATGTTAACAGCTGACTGAGAGCCACATCCTCCTTTTTCCAAGACCTCTTTTTCTGTGTTACCGCTTTCCCTCACTATGACTAATCTTTAAAATGGTGTCAATTGTGATAGCAAAGAATTGGTTGATCGAGGGAAAATACACAATAATGTCCCGCTGTTAAGACCGAAATATGTTTATATTTCTTATTAAGTTGAACAAAACCGGCGTTTATGGTGTAGCTATTATATCAATGGATCCCCGTCCAAAAGTTATCCCAACAATGTGTACCCTGTCTCTACGTATTTACGTTTCTTCTCAAAACAAAACGTAATATTAACACCCCCCCCCCCCCCCCCAAATCAAATACAAACATTTGAATCAGTGGAATAAGTTACCATCAGGAGGGAAACAAGAAAGTAGCATTATGACTCATCACACTTCATTCATTTCTTTTTGCTTCCTTTGAACCACCCTCCAACAATGATCTAATCCTTACTTTTTATGGGAGTCAATAAGACGGACGTGACATCCAGTCAAAAAAGATAACTAGGTGCTGGAGAAAACAAAATTTCAAAGACTAAAAAAAAAAAAAGGTAGTTGCTGAAGTTACTGATACTGAATAATAATAATAATAATAAATAGCATTTGTATAGCGCATATCCCTGCTCAACAGCAGGCTCTATGCGCTTTACACTATATCATTACCCCAGCAGACTACAGAACACCCCGAAACATTCTCAGCTTCCCGGGAAGCATACAGTGCAAGCAGCTGATTAAGCGCTCAAACACTAACAAACTGACAAGATCTTTCCCTGACTATAGCCAGGTACCCATTCCCACCTGGGTGAAGTGAGGAAAATTGGTGTAAAGTGCCTTTACCAAGGACACAACGTCGGGTCCCTGACGGGATTCGAACCCACAACCTTATGGTTGCGAGTTCGAGAGTCTAACCCCAAGCCACCGACGCCACAATAGTGGTGTTACAGCAAGTCAGCTCAACGATAATGACTCCCTTTTCACTATAACCAGATAAAGATAATAGACCCCCCCCCCCAGGGCAGCGCCACTGACTGTAGTGTCTTTAGTCTATTCCCAAAGGGGGGACATTTCTCGTTCAAGCATAGTAGAATTGTAAATGGGCTGATTCATCATGTCACACTTATAACTGTGCCTGATCTACAACAGGGAACTGCTGCTTTCTTTCCTAATCCTTACTATCGTCATCTTCCTCTACTTCTTTTGTATGCTTGTTACTCTTGTGACCTGCTATTTCCGGGGTGCCTTGATAGTCGAAGCAGACCTTGTTATCTCTGTTGACACCCACCCCTTGGCGCTCATATGACCTTATGCAGTTGCGAGTGCCATAAAACCCTCTACAAAAAAAAAAGACAACAGTAACAAAGAGAACAAGTAGTAGAGGGAGCCCACACCACAGAGCCCACTAACCACCCACAAAGACTACGTATGTAGGGCATATCAATATCACTGGATCATTGAAAAGAAAGAATATTTTGGGAGGGTAGACCAGATTGTAAATTAGTAATGCAGAGATTTCCCTTTGAATTTCACAGCTCATTCCATCTTGGTCATCACATGTTCCTTATCGACTTATTTACTGAAGACTATTCAATAGTTCCTTCCAAAGAGCTCCCTTAATAATGGCCACATTTCACCAGGAGCACACCACAGCAACATTAAATCTGAACTTATGAAAGAGACAGACCACCCTCAATAGGGTGAAAAATAGGATGAAAAACGGTACAAAACTGGAAATATTATTTGATATCTGTTTTTCCTCACTGACATAGGCGCACAGTTTTACCAATTTCTCATAGTGGCATGCAACCCCCCCCCCCCCCCCCCCCCCCCCCTAACAAAGCAACATTTTGTCTTGTCAAACGATGAGTTGGGGTCAAAATTAATAACAAAAAAAGAACAAAGAAAACTAAACAAAAACCAAAGGCTCACACTTGATGGGATGTAGCACAGACCGGAAGAACTAAACAAAGCAGCTAGACTCCAGCACAAGGGAAGGGGTGGTGGGTGGGGGATCACTTCACACTCCAACGGACGTACAACAATCTCTCAGTAAAAAACAACGACAATGCATCTCTAGCGTATGGTTATGATGACGGCAGACGACAAACCTTATGCGCAAAACTTCAGCTCTAGAAGAATCTGAGCTAATGGGAGGGGGAGGGGGAGGGGGGAGGGG
>NW_004800828.1:0-2226 GCF_000002075.1 Aplysia californica | reverse complement strand
TCATGAATCTCAGTGGATGGGTGTCTGTGGTGTAGCAGTTATGTGCTCCACTGTGGCACACAGAAGATTTGAGTTCAATTCCTGTGCAGGGAGAAATTTCTTATCGAGTATCTTGATCTTGCGATATTTCTGTCTGGTTGGCTGTGGCAGGCAGGGTAGGAATCCTGCCTTCGAAATAATAAAAAAATGTGCCAGTGGGAGCTAAAAAAAAAACAACGTTAGGGAAGAAAAATCTATGTAGCTCATATGAGTTTTTGCCTGCTTGCCAGTGCTTTTGTCTGTCTGTTAAAATTTTTGTTTGTTTTTGTTTTTCAGGAAATCTGCCCTTACCTGTCTATCTCATCTAATCTCCAACCATCTTTGCATTATCTGACTTCAAACTTATCCATTAGTTAAACTCATGAACGAAAAAAACCCAAATGCTCCTCTTTCTGTATGTATCATTGAATGTCATTCATTATCTTCCCCTCAAATTATATTTTCATTGCAGTACAATTTGCAGAATGCAATAAATTCTGTTTTGTTTGGTTATTTGTTTTTGTTTTAAGAAACAGTTAATTTCTGTGTGCATACCACTGTGGCAAAGCTGTTTCATGCATTCTGCTTCAGTCATCATCAACATAGATGGACAACCGAAGAAGAAGAACAACAACAATAATCATTTGTATTTTGTCATACTCAGATTCCTGGCTTTGAAGGTAGCGTTCAGTGCCCAACGTATGAGGAAGTTTGTACAACGTTCATCCGTCCAGAGCCACCCTCTGTTGATTCCACCACCACTAGATATAGCATTACTACCTCAGCACCCTCCTCTGAGCCAGGTCAGTTTAAAGGTTACAAAATTTGTTATCTTTACTTATGTTAAAAAAGAATTGTTTTGGATTGTTTTCTTTTCAATCACAGTTAGAAACAAAATTTGGGCAGATCAACACGACTTACCATTTCACTCATATCATCAACATCATTCCACAAGTGCTGTGGTCATTTTTTATTTTTTTATACTTTTGAGAAAGTTAAAAAAAAGGAATGCACCCGCGGTTCAGAACCAAGATTTGAGCAGTTTTGATATTCCAGGAAGGAAATAAAGAGCAAAACAAAACCATAATGTAAGATGCCCTTTCGTATCTTTATTTGTTACAGCTTTGTCTGGAAACATCCCAGTTGGTGTTGTTTGTTTGGGGGTTTTTTTTTTGGGGGGGGGGGGTTTATCTAGGAGTTTATGAAATGACTCTGATGATATGTTCTTTTGGATGAAACTTATGTGAATAACAGTCCAAAAACTCGACTGATATTTCATATTAACTCACTTCAGACGGGTCACACAACAGTTGCGTGACCCCCGCCGCGACACACGCGAAGGGTATCACAAGCCCTGCGTGACCAACTTTGGAATTTTTTTTTCGCTCTACAAATCACGCACGGATTGCGAGACCCGCCTCGTACCCTTGTTTAGCCAAGCCTGAGCTACTTAGACTTCGTTTCGTATCTCTGGGGCCGGTAGTTTTTAAGTAATTGAAGGTGAAGGACAGTGACCCCAACTGGGGTTGAACAGACCGGAACTCGCGCTTTGTTTTTTTCTATACAGCTGATAGTAATCCGACAGTCGCGTCGTAGTAACGGTTGAAGAAGTCGCATGAACAAGAATCACATAATTTCGCCGTTTTCTATACTTCTGTGCGTTTTACTAGTTCTAGTGTCTCAGAATATGATGTGTCTAATAGTTAGGATCCTGGATATGTACCCGAACACGGCCCGAGTCGTAGTTCTAGGGCTAGATCTAGCGCTAGTACCGATGTTGTTTTTCGCGCAACGAAATCACAACGTCGTGCCGTACATCTGTCTCATGTAATTCAGTGTATGGGTCTGAATCAATGCAGAGACCAGCTTTTATATTTTCACCAAACACTCGCACATGTATACAAATCAAACCAGAACACTTTGAACTCTTATTTTTGTTGTTGCAGTGAATTTCATTCTACTTGTCACATCTCTGGAAATTTTTCGGAAAATCAAATTCATGCCAATCTTTAAAAAATCATACAAATTAAAGTATTAGACTTAGACAACTTTAGTTTTTTGTATTAGATTAAGCTTGAATGTTACTTTACTGTGTCAAAAAATGATTACAATAGGATAATTCTGAGAGTTGTGGTGATTTATTGAAATACCCCCAAAAACGCCAGTCTTCAACGCTTGTGGCTGGTGAAAGGGCCCAGTCGCAAGTGA
>NW_004800827.1:0-2234 GCF_000002075.1 Aplysia californica | reverse complement strand
GGTTACACCGTTGAATATCCTTTTCTGTTTAGCTAAAGAGCGTGGACTTTGGCATGGCATAGTAGATGTTTTACGGTGCTATAGACATAGAAACGACAGTTATGGCGCAAGTGAAGTCCTTTGTTTTGGTATAATATTTGGCTAGTGTTTGTTTCTGGCTTCTTTTATTTTATTATTGTGCTGACCCCCGTGACCCCTACGTGATAAGGCGCGCCGTGAGTCGAATCTGCCTTACGAAGACTTGTCATAGAAGCCGGAAACTTGTCATCACAGAATCTCCCCGCTCTCCCCTTGATAAAACTTTTTCTTTGGAAGCACTTCCGAGTGACCACTCAAACTAAACCCAATAAACCCTATACCTAGCCTAAACCCTAACCCTAGACATTTGATATTTCACAGTGTTCGCCCGTTATGGAATTTCCCCCAGTTCTTCTTTAAACGGAAACCTTCCTATTGTGGAAATGGAGAGAGAAAAATTGCTTCCTTTTGGACGGTTTTACCACTGTCTAAAATGGAAATTGTTTTTCCTGTTCATCTTTGATTAGAAACAAAACTATCAAGTTTGGTTCCACTGGCTCTCTAACCTTTATGCCATGCCACAAGGTGAGATAGCAGAGTTGGGAGGATACAACTTGAAGGGGGGGGGGGGGGTTAGAATATGTTACTCCATTGAGGATCCTTGTGAGCCCTGAGGAGTGCAGATGATCAGGGTGATGTTGATGTGAAATCTCATCTGTGCCTGTGAAAGTGCTCGAGTTGAGCTCCAGCCTGGAAACTTTCATGAGAGGCCGGAGATGTGAAATTAATTTGACCAGTTGAGTAATGCCCGTCCCCCCTGATCGTACGGCCAGCCTCGAAAAAAGTTCCTCAAAACTTTGTGTTACATGCATGGGAGGGGCTAAGGGTGGAAACAAAGGAGGTATAATATACTGTCATTTCTGGTTTTAATTCATCAAGCAGTAGTCGTATATATATATGTGAGGCAGCGTGGTGGAATCAGGGTCTTGTCAATTTTTGGGCGTATTGAGTTATTGGTATTATTTTAGAGCTTGTTCATTTGTCTTGCTTTCAATAAAAAAATTACCCATCCATCTTCAATAGAAGTGGAGATATTTTGGATTGAAGGAGTTAGGGGTCACCTGATTTAAGAGATAAAATTAGCGAGAAAATGGACGCCAAAGCTTGGTAAATTCCAAAGCTGGAGAGTCCATGAAACTTGTAAATTTATGTTTTTATGCCTTTAATCAATGTTTATGGTTAAATCCTCAAAGGAATGTGTTTGTAAATAGACATAAAAGATGTTGATAAAAAAACAAAAAATTGATAAAAATTGCTAAGCAGGGAGAAAATTGCTGTTTTCTTCGATTTCATGATTTTGACGAGAGCCTGATTCCACCACGCTGCCTCACATATATATACAGTCAAACCTGCCCTGACGGCCACCTCTATAAGACGGCCACCTGTATAAACGGCCACTTTCCATTGCCCCCCTTGCGTTTTTTCTATGTAATTTAACTGTGTAAAACGGGCACCTGTCCAACGCGGCCACAGCCACCTTATTTTAACACACAATCCCTATCACACTAAGCAATAACACCTGTCTTAGACGGCCACCTTAGTGACTCCATTACGTTTTGTCATAAATTGTGCATTGGCCCCTGGCGTTGTGGGCGAGCCGTCATAATCCAATCTCCTGTCGTTGTTGTTAGGTAGTCAGACCAACCGATCATGTTGCGTAGGCCCCTCCCACTGTTGACCAATAGGTACCAATTTTCAGCTGCTGGTGAGGTAAGCGTGTGATCCCTCATAAACCATAAGCCCCGCCCAGAACTCATATACAAATCGTAAGTGAGATGAGTGGTCACTGTCTACCCAGTCTGTAACAAAGTAACAAAGGACGTCAACATGAACTTGTGACACAAGCGCCGCTCTTTCTCCGAGTGGTGGCAACCCATGTGTTTGTTTTAACATGGCACTCGGTCTGATATGTTTCGTTTTATTGTCACCCTTGTGCAAAATCAGCAACAAAATACAAATTACAAACAAAATACAAACCAATTACAACAACAACAACAACAACAAAAACGACAACAATGCTGCTACTTTCGATTGGGACCTAAGATGGGAATGGTTTGTTTTCTTCATCTTGATCAGTCCTGCCTAAGACGGCCACCTGTCTTATACGGCCACTTTTCTCCTTGACAATGGGTGGCCGTCTTACACAGGTTTGACTG
>NW_004800826.1:0-2230 GCF_000002075.1 Aplysia californica | reverse complement strand
CAACAACATCTCAGTGTCGCACTGGAGGTCTTGTTTGACTTAAATAATCCAGTCTGTTATAATATTTTCCTCTCATTATTATATACACGTATTAAAAAAATGAATCCTGCTTTGAGCGTTCGGAGGGGCCTTGAACAAGAATTTCTACTGTCCAGAACCAGTCTGGGAGTCACAACTCATATTATGACCGTGAAAAACAAAAATTATTGCTCAAACTAAAAGTACAGCAATAACTTGAATGGCTCAAGTAGACCTATTCAGTGTGAGAGGTGTAAGAACTGTGGGAGGGCAAGAGGCAGTGACACTGAAAATCTGCCAGTCTTGAACAGAAAGCTACAATATTATTCTAATTTACTATCACCCAACAAATGAAACGCAAACACTTTATTTCAATAACACGGCTTACAAGGTATGAAGGATCCAGATTCCACACAAGGCCTGCACCAACGTGCGCTTCGCAGCAGGCTCTAAATATAATCAAAATTCTGAAATTTGCTTACAAGTTTTTATCCTCTGGTGTTGCCTTCAGCCCCTCCCCCCCTCCCCCGAGTGTATCTAAAAAAAAATATAAAAAAATAAAAATCTCTGCCCCATTCCGTGGTCCTATACTATACTTCACAACACTCAGACTTTTTAATGAACTTTGGTGACCCCAACAAACGGCCGTGCTCACCGGTGCCTCGCGCGAAGGTTCACTGACCGGTCACGATGGCGAACCCGACGATCTAAAAATCAGACAATGCTTGTATTTTCTTTTAAACCCCCACCACCCCCCACAAACACACAAGTGGCAGCACCGTGATGAGTCCGAGTAATGATTAAATTTTATTTGCACAGAGACACAGCGTTTATACTGTACAACCTACATGTCGCAAATGTTGCGTTATCAGTCTATCGCCAGCAAATTTCTGGGTGGTAACGAAAGCGCAAGTAGATTTCGACTTTCCGGATCGAGCCTCGGTGTCACATACACTTTCACCTGCCGCTATAGTCGCCTTTTCACGTGAAACGTTCTCTCGGGGCGGGGAAAAGGAGAAGGAATATTATATCACAATCACGACTGGCAAAAACGGAGTCATGTACTGCGGCTAGGGTTCACTGAAAAGTCTTGCTGGTTTTATCACTCAGTATGCAGGCAAATTTACGACCGTTTACCAAATGTTTACAATCTTCAAGTAGGTACCAAAAACTAAATTTTCAAAGTAGCTGTATGCCAAATTTTTCTGTTCCATTTGAAAGGCCTATATCCACTGAGCATTTTGGTACCATTCTTTAACCTTTCAGTCAATTTTTAAGAAAATGGTAGTTGTTTAAAATTTGATCAAATTTGTTAAAGTCAATCACTGGCTGCAACCCCATGTTTGACAGACAATAAAAGAGTGCCAAGTGGACTAAACATCTCCACATTAACAGAGTACAATCACTATAACAATTATAGCCTAATTATTTTCAAGACTGTGAGATCATTACAAGTTTGTATTTTATCGCCTCAAACACGACGATCTGCCGTTATTTCGACAAAAACACAGAGCGTTGACCCGGCCGGCGCCGCACCGAGCCCCGCGGCGAGCGACTCGGCTCTATACTGTAGCATGTTTTCCCGAGTCTCGCGGAAGGATTGATGAAAATGAATTCCAAGCTTATTACTTTATTCTAATAGAAAATGAACTGATCTTTTAATTGACACCTTTTTTAAGCCGGTATTTTACATATTTTGTGTTAAAAGTGATCTTTTAACATCTTGACAGTATTTTTAAAAGCTTTCTATTTAAACGCCAAAGGCTAAATATATACCACGGGAAAGCCCGTTTAAAGCCCTACAGTTCTCCGCCAATATAAAGACGGTATTTAATCATCCCTCGTTCCGCAAACCGACCACGCATGGCTTCGTTTTCGTCGGCTATTCTCCAGCTCCTAATAATCGGACATATAAACAACTTACACCATTGTAACGAGGAAAAGCTGAACCATTACAAGGTGTACGGCATTTTGGTGTTTTATAGCGAAAGAGCAAAGAAACAGCGATCAGAATTACCCCGATTTCACGCGCTCAGAAGGCCGGGAGTGCCCGCGAAGCAGTGTTTACGCTACCTACTTCAAGGCAAATTTACTACCATTTACGACCTTGGCGCCAAATTTGCGACTTTTTAAAACTACTTTACGGCCTTGCTGGACACCCGGTACCAAGCTGAAAATAGACGAAAGGAACAAACAATCACCACACTATAAC
>NW_004800824.1:0-2242 GCF_000002075.1 Aplysia californica | reverse complement strand
GGGGGGGGGCTATCAAACTTTGAGAACGAAAAATACAAGTTAAAATATCTCAAAGTAGGGAGCTATAACAAATGAAAACCACGGAAGTATCGAACTTTGAGGTGAAACAATTTGTGCCACGACGCGGAGGAATCAGGCGCTCGTCAATTTTTGGCCATGTGGATTTAATTGTGCGCCTAAAAGCTTAATCAATTGCCTAGCTTTCAGTTTTTAAAAATACCTGTCTATCTGGAATATCTAGATATTTGCGATTGAAGTTTCAGTGATAACATTCGAGAGAAAATGGCCGTCAAAGTTCAGTAACTTCAATAGCTTGAGAGTTCTTTAAAACTGAAAAATAACATTTTGTGCCTTAAATCAACTTTTTTTTCCCTGTCAAATTTACATGGAAATGTATTTTCATATGGATATAAAAAATGTTGAGCCAAAAAACAAAATTAGAAAAATTCATGTCAAATTGGAGGGAAAATGCCGATATTTTCGATTTGATTATTTTGACGAGCGCCTGGTTACACCATAAGTCCCCACAGTTGCCGTCCGTTTCCGATAGGACCGAGCCAAATGGGGAGAGAGCTTTGAAAACTCACAAAACGACCCCGAGTTAAAACACAACTAGACTGGAAGTCGAACCAGGGCCACCTGCTCTGTAGTCCAGCATGATATCAACTGAGCTAACGGAGCGCCCACACCTGACTCTTGGGGGGGAAACAACTAACAACATTGATCGTGTCAAACTTCCAACTGAAAACATTGATCGTGTCAAACTCCCAACTGACAACATTGATCGTGTCAAACTTCCAACTGAAAACATTGATCGTGTCAAACTTCCAACTGACAACATTGATCGTGTCAAACTTCCAACTGAAAACATTGACCGTGTAAAACTTCCAATTGAAAACATTGAGCGTGTCAAACTTTGAGGAAAATCGAGTAACAACTTTGAGCATGTCAAACTTGGAGGAAAATCGACTGACAACTTTGAGCGTGTCAAACTTGGAGGAAAATCGACTGACAACTTTGAGCGTGTCAAACTTCCAGGAAAATCGACTGACAACTGTTGATCTTTGTGCTTATCCCCTACCCCATGTATCGTGTGCTTACTGCGTTCACGCCCGAATCACGATTAAAAACGCACGCGCAAGGCACGTCATTCCGTTAACCAACACACTTATCACAGCTCTCAAACGCACGCGCACTGCGCCATCCAAGACATTTATCACAGTTTGCACACGCACCGTACCGCACCACACTTTGTCACAATTTGTCACAGTTCTCATTTACGCAAACGACGTGAAAATCTCAGTAATCACACACTTCTGGTAGAGTATAGAGTACAGTACAGTTCGGTTAAAGCCACCTCGGTTATTGGAAATATCTGGATATTGTAACACGTATTGAACTGTTACTAAAATTGATTCTTATTACGTCCAAGTTTGCTCAAATCATGTCAAAATAATATTCAGATGTCCGGACCACACTGCGATTCCTTTCCCACATTTTATATGATGTACCACCACAAACATTAAAAATGTGGATATATCATAGATCTAGATGTAGTCTTCTTTCTGCGTTCCCAAATTGAACGGTGCAAAATCTCTTTAAATGAGCATGTGTTGTTGTTGTTGTTGTTGTTGTTGTTGTTGTTGTTGTTGTTGTTGTTGTTGTTGTTGTTGTTGTTGTTATTGTTGTTGTTGCTGTTGTTGTTGTTGCTGCTGCTGCTACGAACCGAGTTCAATGTCAGTGTGTGGGAATTTCTTTTTTATAAGGTATCTCGGTCTTTCTGCTAGAACCACGTGGGTGGTTGCCCAACTTGGCGGGTGCTCTTGTATCGTTTGTTCCTTCGTTCCTATCAAACATCTATCGTCCTGATCTCCCCTCCTTCTTTTTTGTGTTTGTTACTCTCTTGTAACACCTCTAATCTTCGGCACTTATATGACCTTATTGTATTGCAAGTGCTGTAAAACTCTTACTAAAACTAAACAGAATGTTGTATCCCCCCCCCCCCTAGGCAGGGCCGAAGCCCATTTGAGAAATTATTGACATAAGGTCGATGGGAGCGTAAAATTACCTTCATTCATTTGAACTGGCCGGGTATTATTGTAAATGCTTTGATATCAATATCACTGGGGACGTGAGGTTCAAAATGCCAACAACAGTTAATGACAGGCTCCGAAAATGCCAAGGTTTATTTGATACGCCTTGATATTAACTGGACTCTGCGATACAAAGTGCGGGTAGGGGG
>NW_004800823.1:0-2238 GCF_000002075.1 Aplysia californica | reverse complement strand
TTCTAGATCTATAGATCAAGAGACTGGAACAGTTTTTCTTTTAAAATCTAACAACCTTTTGGGCTTAGTACATCTAACCAGTTGCTGACTTACGGTATATTTCTGTACTATGGACGCCCCATATTCCCAGAGGGGTTCGGATACCTGGATTGGCAAAGGGTTTGTCTTATCTCTCAACTCCCCTGTGCTATGAATAGCATCCTGTGGGTGGTACCAGAGTGGTGGTACAGCCCCCAAAGATTCTCAACTAGGGTAGTAGGGAACCGTTGGTACAGCAAGCAGCTCTGTTCGGATGCATCTCAATCACAGAGGAAACACGTTTCATTGTGGTCTCAATGTCTCAAAATGTTTACTTTTTGTTTTGAATAAGTTTGTTTTGTATTTTGACATCTTTTTTTATTTGTTGTTGTTCTGAACATTTTTTTTGTTATTATGAACATGTTTCGTTTATGTTTTGAACATGTTTCGTTTATGTTTTATCTTGTTTGATGTGATCTCAATATAGTTGTTGTGTTAACTTGTTTGTTGCAGTGTCAGTTTTGATTTCTGCATGTTTCATTGTTGTCTTAGCATGTTTGTTATGGTTTCAACATGTTCATTGTTGTGGTTTTCAATCGTCTGTTGAACATGCTTTAGTTGTATCTCTCCGCCCAAGGGGTGTTGTGCTCTGAAGGCAGTTGAAGGAGAGCTTGACGACAATGATTCTGTGGATGAATAAAATATCTTGAAGGAGGCATAAGGTCAAATTATTATAGATCTAGATCTAAGTTAAAAAACAAAACAAAAAAGAAAACAAATTTTTAAAAACTGCACCAATCATGCAGGTCAAATTACTGAAACAATACGAGTAGGTCATTGACGCACACCTTTGGAAAGACTATACTGAGTATTTCGATTGGTAGAAATATTGGTTGTAAGATACCACTTTTTTCTTTTACAGTTTCAGTCCACTGATGGTGTTCATTGTTGCAATACACCAGTTTGTTTATTTAACAGGATGTGATTGTGGGCCAGCTTGGGCTGAGAGAAGGATACATCACCCCAGCAGAGTTACTGAGACACTCGATAAATTACTGTTCTCTCGACTTGGGCATCGAACTCGGGCCTCATTTTATGGCGTCCGCCACACTGCCAAACAATCCTTTAAAAAAAATTAAACAGAAAAATTATTAAAAGAACCCCCCCCCCCCCCCCCCCCCCGTGTTTAATTGTTGTTGTTGTTGTTTTTTTTTTTACGGAGAAGGAAGGGGGGGGGGGGGAGGGGTTAGTCCCACCAGGGTCTAGAACAGCCACCAAGATTGGCAGCGCGCGAAGCCTCCAGATAAATAAAGTACTAAAATAACACAGTCTTGTGACTAATCGCGTACGTATGTGTGTGTGTCTGTGTCTGTGCAGTCGCCAACTAGTCATCCTGGGGGGGCTTGCAACAAAAATGCAAATGCCAAAACCGGTTCCGACTATCTGGCGACCAGCATCCATTTGTTATGATTTCAGTTGACGGGAAGTACTTATCAAGCGTGCTGTGTTTAGGGTCAAAGCTGTTAAGAACCTTGTTAACGTCTATCTCCGATGTGGCACAACACGATCAGACGGATACCTGGAATACCTGGAGGTGCCGTCTTTGACTCAGAAGCTGACATGTACTTCATCAAGCATCTCTTCCACAATGGTCTGGTGTCATTTTAAGTGACCAAAGCATTGTGTTTTTCAAGATGTTGAAGTTTGTTTTATGTGGAGGAATTGACACTCCTCATTGTTTGTCTTTTATGCTTTCTAGCTAATTCTGGCCGTTCTGTCGTAGATATTTTTTTTTTAAAATATTTTTTTTTTGGGGGGGTTAGAAGTGTGGAGAGCCTTAAAAGAGTACCAAGTATGCCACTTTGAAAATGAAGACAAGGATTCACGAAGCACCAGATGTTGGCAGAGACCATATTTATTTGTTCTCTCTCCAGGCTTTGGCACCTCTTTGGCATCATCTCATACTCCATGCCCGAGGCGAAATGCCGAGAATGTGTTGTTTATTTTGTATTATTTCCTCTTAAAAAACCCAGATAACCAATAAGAAAAAGGAAAAAGGAAACCCCATGGGTGATGTGTCAGGACTACTGTGGTTTAAGGCTACTCGCAAATTGAGAAAACTCGATGAAGCGTTGTTGATGAGTTGTGTATTACAATTGGTCGCTTTTAAGGACAAGCGGGCTAACCCAGATTTCGGGGGTTTCCAGAAATCTTGACCAA
>NW_004800822.1:0-2253 GCF_000002075.1 Aplysia californica | reverse complement strand
TTGCATCCCTCGCTAAGGACCCGTCAATTACATTTATGATATATTGGCGCCCTCGTCCGACAATTCTGTTGGTAGATATCTGTCCAAGGTCGCACTCCTGGCCTTCCCTCCTGCAGTCAGTTGAGTGTCTATGGGTCGCTTTCTTAAGTTTTTTCCTCACTTCCCTCTTTCTTTCTCTACTCCTTTCTTACTTCCAATTCTCTATCTCCCTCTCTCTCTCTCTCTCTCTCTATCTCTCTCTCTCTCTCTCTCTCTCTCTCTCTCTCTCTCTCTCTCTCTCTCCCCCCTCTCTCTCTCCCCCCCCCTCTCTCTCTCTTTCTCCTTCACCATCTTACTCTATCAATGTATGTTTTAAAAAACAACTAATTTCTTATTCTCTTTTTTTTTGTCCCACTTTTTCAAACAATTATGACAATTAAAAAAAAACAACCTAGGATGTGGATGGAGGTAAACGTAAGGCGGGAGAACCCGACTTTGTAAATAAAACATGGACAATGATTTTAACTGACTGACAGAATATCGAATGTTGAACATAAGTGACACAATAGTACTCTTGCGTTTCTTAATAATTAATTTTCATCACTTTTCGTAAAAGTATAAGCAGGTAGGAAATTCCTAACTACCTTGAAGATGAGAGCAGATATTGAATCAGATATTGATTGCTGTGAGACAGATATTTTTTCAGGAGACTGGGTCAAGGACTTAAGGATTACTCATAAATACGCATACATTCTCAATTTGCTGACTCAGCTATCTAGTCAAAGATACTGATTTTTAATGTTCTACTAGACAACTAGGTGAGCCAGTCTTGCTCTTAAAAGTTTATGAGTTTAAGACATACTGATTAGGTTGAACTGAAACTTATAATCTCCGTTCCCTAAGTCCAGAATGCTAAATGGATTTAACGTACTAATACATACATGAAGACTCTTTGGTGTCGAGTTTTATCGCTCTTTATAATAAAAAAAATAATATCGAATTTATATCTTTTCGGTGGGAAAGCATTTTTTATCACCCGTCCGTGCATGGTGTTAAAAACGAGAATATTTCTGAAAGGGCGAAAAACAAAACGAGATTGCAGCTTTACTCGGATTTGTGCTTCCATCGTCTGCAGGGTGGTTCAACTTCCAAACTAACTGCACTGTTAGATATTGGGGGCGTGTAGACTGAAGAAAAAAACCAATGTTCAAAGAGAAAGAAAAACACTCTCTGTACATAAGAACATACGTACTAAAGATTTGAATTAAAACTAAATTAACATTTTAATTACACAAAAAACAACAACGGCGTGACCTTGACAACAACAGGTTAACACAATATTGCTATTCAAATCGCAGTAGGCCTACATCACACCCCGTGAGTGACAGTAAAGTTAACAACGAACAAAAAAAGAAACTCAGAGTTTTTATTGAACTGGAGAGTCGGGTGTCTTTTGTGCTGAAAGTTAAGAGCTTAGAAATCCACCCCGGTCAGCAAATACGTTCTAGGGACGACTGACGACTCATAGGTAATCCATATCCTTCTCCTACTGGCTGTCGCTGGGGACCCCTTAGAAAAATACAATGTGAATGGCTTGGACGAGTGGAAGTTAACTTTTGGCGTAATTCTTGTTCAGACGGCGTTTGCTTTTGCCTAGAAATGTTGCTATAAATAGATACATCCGGACTGTTTTGGGCTCTTTCCCATTTCAAGGATGTATCAAGGCAGGATAATGCTTGGAGCAGCTGAAGAACAAGAATTTCGATTTTCCTTTTCCTTTCTTTTCTTCTTTTTTTTCGGGAGGGGGGGGGGGGGGTTATTGATGTTCTCTCCCCATAATTCACTTGTTGAAACTTGCTAGTGTCTCTTTTCTCTTTAGTTCTTAACCTCTCCTCCTGCGTCTCGTTCCATTCCACATAATAATGTATGCACAACACAACTAAACACACACACACACACACACACACACACACACATTTAAATTTACATTCATCACCCAACACCCTAGGAAACTTTTCCACAGAAACCCAAATATACACAAAATTCCCCCCCCAAACAAAACCGAAAGTGTATTTTTTAAAATAAAGAAAAATTTGTGTGGCGGGGGTGCGGCGTACCTCAGCTGGTAAAAGGCCCGCGGAATATGTGGGAGCGTTTTAAAAAAAGCGCAGGGGTTTTTTTCCCCTGTGTAATATAAAGCGCGCACAGGGTTTCCCCAAGCAAGGCCAGGATGCGCTCCCGTGAGTCTCCGGCCACCACCTCACCACCCATAAT
>NW_004800821.1:0-2256 GCF_000002075.1 Aplysia californica | reverse complement strand
CCCCTGGCTATTTATCTACCCTCTCTCTGATAACCCAAATCCTTTCTTTGTCACAAATGAAACAACACAGAGCCCACAAAGAGAATGGACTCACAAAATGTTTGTTGTTGCTCCCAACCACGACGAAAACTTTGTAGAAAACCGTTCCGTGTGTTACTTCGCTGGACCTGGGCCAGGTCAGGTTGAAGTTTGAAAAGTTTCCTTCCGTGCGGATATCTTTGGAACGGATTGGGTTTGGAATGACATGCACGTCTTCTTTGTTCATCTCAGCTGTTGAGGAGCGAAATACATACATGCGTAAAAGAGAAATACATGTACATGTACATAACATATGCATAAGAACGAACACATATGCATATAAACGACGAAAGTATTAGAGAGACATACTATGTACAAGAGCGAAACAAATATACCTACAAGGACGGAACAAACGTTATGGAAGTTGTTAAATATTTTTAAAAAATAACAACTTTTGATGCTTTAGTGCCTATCAGGGTGACCCAGGCTGAGAGGAAACAACATCCCAGAAGACGGACATAGATCTAGTACATATGTAGGCCTACTCGATCACAATGACAACTTCCGAAATGGGAATCGAACTCACGTCTTCAGCGTGGGGCGGCGGAGCACCAGTCCAGCATACCACATCGAAACTCACTACTTTTTCTGTTAACTAAAATGCAACGCTTTTAACGTGTCAAACCAAAGAAAAGAAATCGATCCTCACCTGCTCTTCTAGTACTAATAATACTACTACTACTACTACTGCTGCTTCTCCTCCTCCTCATTCTCCTCCTCCTCCCTCTCCTGGGTAGTTGTGCAGGGCCGGGTGTCCCCACCCCCTCCTCTAAATTGACACAGTTTAAAACCATTTAGGAGGCGGACTGCTTCAACCCTGCCTGTCTGGGACATCACAGGCTGAGAGGGATATAATGTTCGCAGACACGTGGAGATACTCGATAAAAAAAATCCTCCCCCACACGCGAATCGAACTCACGTCTTCTGCGTGTGACTGTGAAGTGCATAATCGCTACAACACAGACGCCGGTATGGCGCGCAGTAAGAAATGCTAAAGTTGAAACAATGAGTAAACAGATTCTCTCTTGATTATTGGAAAGAGTGTTGTTTCTGAAAGTGTGCGGTAAATATAAAATACGAAAACACAACAGTTGTACCATGTGGATGTGATTTCCAAAGACAGACGTTAAGGCGAAATGGAAGAGGATTTGCTACCTTATTATCCTATCTTTCAAGTTGGTAGTGAAGGTAAAAGGAGAAGCTTTGCAAGATGGGAGTTGTGTTCAAGAAAATTAGAATCGGATATGGATGCAAAGAAAGTTTTCAAAATGGAAGTCGTATTCTATGGTGGCAATAAGAGGTTGTTTTTCTTTTCTTTTTTTTTTTTGGGGGGGGGGGGGGTTAGTTTTGAACTCATAACAAAATCTTTAAATGAAATAATTTTGACTACTTATTGCTGGAGGAAGACCTGTACAATAAACAATAGAAACAATACAAATAAAATCTCTCGCTTAGTTAAAACGTGACGCCATAATGGGAAACAATAGAATGCACAAGTTTTGAAGAAGAAAAGAGAATTCGCAAAGTGCTTTGATGAACACAGTCAATACTTACTGGACATTGGCGACCTGACTGAGACTGTCGTGGGCTCGGCATAGCCCCAGTAGGTGTACGGCTGTATGGAGACTTCTAGAAGAGTGTATGGAGACAGGCCATCGATCTCATTCCACTGTTTAGCTGTGGTCTGGAGACAACGGGGAAGAGAAAGTCAAATCTCTAAGATATTGTAGTACTCACTCAGTGCTCTTCTAGATCTGCAAGACCATACAAATTGTCATCTGAAATTGTCTATGAAAACAAAAGCAAAAAATTATTCCATTTTGTTCAAGCCTTATCTTTCCGTTCCAATTCCTTTTGTACCGTGACATCAAACATGCTCCCTCACCTCTCGTTTTTCTCCACTCGAGTACTCAATCAACTTATTCCTGATGTCCACCCAGAACATGCGGGGCAGGTCCTGGGCCAGGAAAGTGACCGCTTCTGGCGCCACATTGTTAAGCAACACCGTGGAGTTAAGTCGAGCATCCATCTCTGTAAGGGACACGCCCTTCGCTGTCGCCACCAGCAGTGTTGGCTTGGGGCTCACAGCTGTGGGAAAAGGTTCATAGTAGACGTTTTATGTACACACGTTTGACGTTATGCTATTTCAATCTTAAGTGTCAACCCCTCCCCCCCCCC
>NW_004800820.1:0-2259 GCF_000002075.1 Aplysia californica | reverse complement strand
AGGGGAAGCAGAGAGTGGGGAGAGAGAAAAAAGAGCCAGGCAGACAGACAGACAGACAGACAGACAGACAGATAGACAGACAGACAGACAGACAGACAGACAGACAGACAGACAGACAGACCGGAGGGATAGTAGGTATGAGTGAGAAAGAAAGAGAGAGAGAGAGAGAGAGAGAGAGAGAGAGAAATGGGGGGGAGGGATAAATGTGAGAGAGGTTGGAAGGGAGAGGGGGTAGAGAGATGGGGATAAAGGGGAAAGAGAGAGCGTATGTGTATACGTATGTTTGTAAATAATTGCCTGTCTGTTTTGTTTATAGGATGTGACGGTGAGGGTGGCTTAGGCCCAGCCTGCCATGGTCTTCTCAGACAGAGAGACGAGAGATCTACATCATCACATCAAATAGACCGAGATACTAGAGGAAACTAAAACTGCTTTCTCAGGAATAGAACCCATGTCTTCTGCGTCATACATATTTGAATATATTTTGTAACATGATAGATCTAGAACTTAAACTGTTTATGTCACCTCCAACCTTT
This sequence comes from Aplysia californica, assembly GCF_000002075.1. Lineage (NCBI taxonomy): Eukaryota > Metazoa > Mollusca > Gastropoda > Aplysiida > Aplysiidae > Aplysia > Aplysia californica. Next base: position 1,723 of record NW_004800820.1, on the reverse strand, counting down.
TTGTTTTTCCTTATTGTTCTTTGATGCTGATAATGCATACTTGGAGATAAGAGTCGTCAGAGTGAACAGTGTGACGGACGACTTGAGCTTGTCGATTCCATTCAACGGTGTTTGGTCAGAAGTTTCCAGACTTTGCCACTGTCAGAAACATAGATCTAGATCTAGTCTTTTTTAAAATTTTTAGTAGAGGTTTTTCGGCGCTTGCAACTCTACTAAAAAGAAAAAAAAGTCTATTTTTAACTTAGTTGTACGAGTTTTATGATTTTGTGAGCGCAAAGTTTCTGCAGTCATGCTGTACAGAGAAAGTACTTTTATACGTTCTAAGACAAGGACCAACCGTTACAATGTCTTTGTCGCGTTTCAACATTGTCTGTTTTAAATACATTTAATCTTTTGTGTACGAGTACAAATACACATTATGGCTGATATTTACCAGGTAGTTAAGCTTTGCGTTTTACTCAATTTTTGGCTGACATTTTTTTTTAAAACTTGATGTTTCCAACACATTGATGGGTTTATTTGTTTTTGTTCTTTTTTGGTAAGAATTTTTCGGCTCTCGCAACTGCATTAGGTAATATGAACGCGCGGGACACAAATAGGTTATTTTTACCTCATCCAGCGAGGTTAAGTGTTTTCGGTTGTGGTAGGAATCAACTTTGAATTTTGCCCGGATGGTGGCCAAAGCCTACTCTAGCCTATTTTAGGACCACCAAGGGATCTTTAACGCGCACAACTTGTCATTTCTTTGAAGTTTGGTTGAAATTGATGCCGAGTTAATCGAGTTGTTGCTCTCTTCTTGGACCTTCGCAGTATGTTCCAGCGTCCATTCCGCCCTTTCTCTATCTCTGTTTCTATCTCTGTATGTCTGTCTGTTTGTCCGTCTGTCTGTCTGTCTCTCTCTCTCTTTCTCTTTCTTTCTTTCTCTCTCTCTCTCTCTCTCTTTCTCTCTCTCCTTCTCCCCCTCTATATCTTTCTCCCCCTCTCTCTCCCGCTCCCTCTCCCTCTCCCCCTCTCTCCCTCTCTCTTTCCCTCTCCCTGTCTTTCTCTCTCTTTTTTATCTCTCTCTCCCTCTCCCTCCCCCTCTCTCTTTCTCCCGCTTCTCTCTCCCTCTCCCTCTCACTCTCACTTCCTCCATCCCTCTCCCCCTCCCTCTCCCCCTCTCTCTCCCTCTCTCTCTCTCTCTCTCTCTCTCTGTCTCACTCTCTCATTTACCCTCTTGTTTGTTTTACCATTTCTCTCGAACGTCTCTCCTATTCCCTCTCGCTCTTTTTCTTCCTCTCTAGTGTATTCTCACCTCAAGAGAAAGCATTAAGTTTGCCAAGCCAGCCCAAGTGATGTCATGCGGGCGAGACGTGAGGGTAGCACTCCCTCTCTCTCACTCACACACTCTCTCTCTCTCTCTCTCTCTCTCTCTTTCTCTGTCTCTCTCTCTCTCTCTCTCTCTCTCTCTCTGTCTCTCTCTCTCTATCTATCTATCTATCTATCTATCTATCTATCTATCTATCTATCTATCTATCTATCTATCTTTCACTCTCTTTCCCTCTGTCCTTCACTATCCTTCTCTGTCTTCCGCTATCCCCCTTTGTTTCTCCCCCACCCCCCTTTGCTCTGTCTTTCTCTATATATCATCTCATCTATTCGTTTCACTCTTTCCCTCTCTCTCTCCCTCTCTCCCTCTCTCCCTCTATCTCTCTCACACTTTCTCTTTCACTCTCTTTCTCTC
>NW_004800819.1:0-2244 GCF_000002075.1 Aplysia californica | reverse complement strand
CTTTCATCACTATACGTCATCATGATCTACGTCACGAGAGTAAAATATTCCCTCATCATCATCTACTCTCCGTCTTACACCCACTCTCTCTCTCTAAATCTCTCTTCCTTACTACTCTCCTTACACCCACCAAATCCAGTTTTTTTTTTACATGGGGGGGGGGGGAGAGTTATTGGATAACATCATCTGCTTGTGATATTCTCTGGGAAGGAGGGTGAGAGGATATAATACTCATCCTCTCACACCCATCTGCGCATTATAGTGATTGGCCACATCCTACATACCACTTGAACAACCACAGACCCAAACAAACCCAACCCCCCACCCCCCCCCCCCACATTCTTTCCACAGAAGAGGCCCACAGAAAAGGAACAATATACACAAAACACACTCACCCCCCCCCCCCCCCCCGTAAAAAAAAAAAAAAAATCCCCCCCATACCCCGGGGGCACCCGCGCAATAAAAAAACCATTTTAATAGGAAAACAGTCGAACCTGATCTAACGACCGCCTGTCCACCAATACCTCCAATTCCCACTTCCTCCGTTGCGGATTTTTTTTTGGGGGGGGAAATGGGGGGGGGGGGGGTTTGTTTCTTTGTTTCTTTGCTGTTGTGGTCGGTGTTTTGTTTTTGTTTTGTTTTTTTTGTTGTTGTTTGGTTGGGGGGGGTTTTGGTTTTTTGTTGTTGTTGTTTTTTTGTGTGTTTTTTTGTGTGTTTTTTTTTTTTTTGGGGGGGGGGGTTACATTATGATGACTTTGTACAAGACGCCCACCTGTCTAGAAGAACCCCTTTACTCCTCAACTATGGATGACTGTCTTGGACAATTAATTCGATTGTAATTATACATATGTAATAATGAGTGTGTATGTTTGTGTGTACGCGCGCGCGGTGTGTGTATGTGTGTGTGTGTGTGTGTGTGTGTGTGTGTGTGTGTGTGTGTGTGTGTGTGTGCGTGCGTGTGCGTGTGTGGGTAGGTGGGTGGGTGTATCATTAATGTAACACAATGCTGCACGTTTAGCTTTACGGAAAAGAAAGCGAGACTCTGTGAAACCTTTTTTACGGACATTGCATTGGCTTCCTTTTGAGAAAAGAATTGTGTACAAGTTGGCCACCCTATGTCACAAATGTTTGAATGATAATGCACCATCATATTTGTCAAATCTGTTAAGACTGTACATTCCAACTCGCAGTTTAAGGTCATCAGCTGACAAAAGGAAATTTGTTACCATCTATGAAACTTAAAACAATGGGTGAAAGGGCATTCGAATACCCAGGCCCCAAGATTTGAAATGCTTTACCAAGTAGGCTACTTTAACAGAGATCAAATCTTTCGATTCATTCAAATGTCAGCTGAAGTCGTTTCTGTTTTTAAATTAATACGATGAATATTTGGAGCAATTTTCTTTTAGTCAGAACACAACATTTTATGATATTGTTGTACACTGTACTGTATTGTAAAGCGCTAAGAGCCTGGTCTGTGTACTTTAATCGGGGTTGAGCGCTCTATAGATGTCAATTATTTTTATTTATTATTATTATTAATTATTTTTATTTATCATTATTATTATTATTATTATTATTATTATTATTGTTATTATTATTATTATTATTATTATTATTAATACAATGTATTTACTTATCTATCATTATACAGTTGCACACACATTTATTCCAGAATCATTCCAAAACATGCACGTGCCACTGTGTGCGCGTAATCCGAATGCAGAAGAGAGGGAAATACACCGATTCTGCGCCGACGCCATCCTGGTGAGCGATTTCCCCGAGCGCATGTACGTGCACAACGAGCCGGACGCGGTGCCCAGCCACCTCACACAAGAGGACTTCTCCAAGCCGCTCATAGAACGCGTGTAGGACAGCATCGGGAGTAGGGTGAAGGCGGCGCTTAAGACTAAGAGGACTACTCAGGGTCAGAGCATCGGCAGAACAGGGGCGGGCTCGAGGACGCACTCCCCGAAGCCGCAGCTGCAGCATAGGCAAGAGGAGTGATTGTAGCAGCTGCAGTTATAGTTACAGTTTACAGTTACGGTAGTAGTAGTAGCAGCAGCGGCGGAGGAGCAGCAGCAGCATCATCATTAGCAGCAGTATTAGTAGAAGTAAAAGTAGCAGTAACATCAGTAGCATTAGCAGCAGAAACAGCAGCAGCGTTTGCAGCAGCCACTAAAGCAGCTGTAACAGTTATCTTTTTCAACCCTTAATTTTTTAATAACAGTAAAATACATGTTA
>NW_004800818.1:0-2246 GCF_000002075.1 Aplysia californica | reverse complement strand
TAAAACAAAAAACAAAACAAAAAGGAGAACATCCCTTCACACCGTAAGCACCATGACGTCAGATTTACCTAAACTAAGCTAGCAATTGGCATATATACAAATAAAAGAAAAGTCTTTCATTAAAGCAAGGAATGATTTAAAAGGAAAAACACCAGCTTTAATAGTTCCGTTAGGTAAGAGTTTTATGCGCTCGCAACTGCATAGGCCCCTAAACAATATTATGAATGAACATATATTCAGAGGGCATGCTATTATAGCCTTGTTCATATACAATGTCAAACGCATAGATATCCATACGTGTTTATGCATGCACTGATTCTGATGAGTCAAAAATCTTTTATAGGCTAGACGTTTCATGTCGAGGACACGTGTGCCCCACACACGCATAGGCAATGACTTCTCCTGAGCACACAGACTATGATAAGCTACACATTGGCTGCACAACACATGTTTCCACACCCCACATCCTTTAAGACCGACCCAGGTAGTGAAACATAATACTACGGTAGACTAGATCTATTTAATTTTATTTGCTGCTGTCCATTACTTCACAACAGGTACCTGAACCCCCCTCTGCCCTGTCCTGAACAGGAGCACGCAACTAAAGAACGCCCCCCCTTCCAAAAAACAAAACAAGCAACAAACAAAAAGACAAACAAACAAACAAACAAACAACAACCTCCACAAAAAGCAACCTCAAACATACAAACAAAAGAACAAACAAGCAAACAAACAAACAAAACAAAACAATAATGAAACCAAAGGAAAAACTATCAAAAGAATGCTAATTTGGGCAAAATTAACATAACTTGTTTGGGCGGCTTTTCAAAGGTATGTGCGTGTGTGTGTGTGTGTGTGTGTGTGTGTGTGTGTGTGTGTGTGTGTGTGTGTTGTGTGTGTGTGTGTGTGAGCGAGTGTGTGTGAGAGTGAGTGTGTGTGTATGTGTGTGTGTGTGTATGTGTGTGTGTGTGTGCGCGTGTTTGTGTGTGGGGGTGTGTTTGTTTGCATACCCCTCGTACGTTCTCATGATTTTATCAACCCACAACATACGTATTGTTTTTAGGTAAATGGCTGGGATTCGTTTAAAAGAAAGTAATAGCACTGGTTTTTCAAACAGTTCTTTTTGTGCTATTTTAGCCGATAGCCTCTGCACATTTGTGAAATAACAAAGATGAGATAAGGTGTTTTAACGCTTAATTAGGGCAGGTGTGGATCTTAGATGTTATTTAAGTATACCGTTTTAGTAGGTTTTCTCTTCTCTGATGTTCAGCTGCCACAGTCTCTTGAACATGAGCATCATGCGCACGCCACATTCAAGTTCATTGTCTATATAATATCCCGTAGACGCCCTACAATGGCTTGTGTGGGGGAAAAAAGCGAACGAAAACATAACCACAGGCTTTGCCTGCAGAGAACATGGGTCCGCTCCAGACTAACTACTCTGGTCTGGATAAACACAATGAGGACGGATTAGCTGGAAGCATTAGAATTTATGTAAACCACAATAATATGTTGTATAATTTTGATAATGATTTTCGTATAATAGTAAGGAGTTTGGTTTTAAGTGAATCCTTCAAGTTCTATAATGGTAAATTTGCGTTAACTGACGTATTGATATTTAGCGATAGATTATACTGCAATGCTTTGTCAAGGTAAGCAAAATCTCAACTTTCGACGCCCTTTTAAAAATATCCACATTGTTGGAGCCCGAGGGCATACATATACCTCGAAAGAGTTTCTGATAGGGCAAACTAATGAAGTTTACTGCAGGACAATGCGCAGAAAGATAACGTATGATACAATTAGTTGTTAGTTGCGTATGACCTGCCATAACCTCATCGCACTTTTCTCACTGGGTCATCCCTCGCTGGCCAGCGGCCTCGCGCGATCCATAAAAGCAGACGACAGAATTGCGACACAAGACGTGAGGCAAGTTTCCAGCCTTTGTCACTTAATTATAAAGGTTCGATTTGTAGCTTCAGGCACTTTTCAACATTGGTTTATACAGATTTTTTCCTCTCTCATGTGCACGATAAATATGAACGTTTAATGAATGCGTCGTTTTCGAATAATTACTTTCCATAGATCTACGTCTAAGTTAATAAAAGTGAAAAATAAATTCCCTTGAAATGCCTTTCTCTAATGAGGCGAGTCGGAAAATTCTCAAATCTTTGTTACCGATATGTCGTAGCACAGGGTGATATCTACTGAATTACAGGCTTGCCGCTCAAACCCAACTTCCACGT
>NW_004800817.1:0-2262 GCF_000002075.1 Aplysia californica | reverse complement strand
CGCGTCGTGACGCACACTATGAGGAGGATAATGACGTAATTATATCTCCATCAGTCGGTCTGCTCGCCATTCACAGTTTTAAACTTAAACAGTATTGAGAAGGTTAGAGTTGGAAATCGTGGGAGTAACAGACACCCGCTCCCCCCCACCTCCACCACCACCAACAACAACACAACAACAATCCAACAACACCAAATTCCTTTTTTTTTTCCCCCCTCTTTTAAAAACATTCTACAAAAGTTCCGCCCCCCCCGGTTTTTTGGGGGGGGGGGGCCCTTTTTTTTTCAAAAAAATTTTTCCGGGAGCGGGAAGAGCGCCATTCTCGATCATAAAATTGCTCATATCTTTTTCTCCGAGACGGTTTGAGCTTCAGCCAAACTTTACCGCCTGGTGGCACGACAAGGCACGTGCAGACTGCAACGTCTGTACTTTCGTAGGTTCGATTTAGTCGCTTTTAAGCACAAGGGGGCTATCTCGAAAAATACTGTCTTGAGAAAATTGAAGTTTAAGTTTTTGCCCCTTGTTCAGTTTCTTTAAAAGACAAGAAGAGTTTTCTCTATAACCAAACAAATGTACACACTACTGTAACCAAATGTCTCCTATACGTAGGACAATGCCTACTTCTAGTGTAGGTCTAGATTTACGGAACCTCCCCCCCCCCCTTAAAAGCGACCATTTCATTGCAGACATCTTTGGTACAGCTAGGGAAAAAAATGCTCTTCACAATAAGACTTGTCCTATTTTAGAGGATTTTTTTATTTGTTGGTTTTTATTTTTTGTTGTTTTGTTGTTTTGTTTTTTTGTGGCAAATGTGTTTTACGGCGCTCGCAACTGCATAAGGTCATATCAACAACACGAGGCGAAAAGCGTTAAGATTTTCGAGATTGGTAGAGGAAAAGTGTGTCCTCAAGGCCTCTGGCAGGATTCGAACTCACAACCTTACGAGCACCGAACTACGAGACATTATTTGTGAGTCACCGTAGTGAAATAAGACGCTAGTCAAAATAATGAAAACGAGGATTGGCATTTTCCAGCCAGTTTGACTTTTTTTTTTTCGAATTGTTGCTTTTTTGGCGCACCACCTTTTATATCCTTATAAAAACTTTTATATCCTTATAAAAACGTTTCTGGGAAGATTTTCCTGAAAAATGTTGATTTAAGGCACAACGACTCTCACGCTTTGCAAATCAACAAACCTAAATTGTCATTTTTTCTCTAGTTACACCGCTAAATTTTTCTCTAGTTACACCGCTAAAATCAGGCTACCCCCATCTCATTCAGTCGCCAAAATCTCCACTTTGATTCAAGCAAGATCTGTATTTTTTCACCGAAAGATAGTCAAATTAACTCGCTTTAATATGATACCAATAACTCCACATGGAGAAAAACTGACGAGCGCTTGATTACACCACGTCATGACATATTTGGTGAACGTCTATGCTGCCGTTCAGGGCCAACCTGGGGTGAGCGGGATCCTTCATCTTAGAGGACACGCGGCTAAACACCTCCCTCTGAGTGAAGTGAGGAAAATTCGTGTAAAAGTTAAGTGCCTTTCCCAAGTACACATCGTCGGACCCCTGATCCTGACGTGATTCGAACCCTCAACCTTACGGTCTTGAGTCCGGTAGCCTAACCACTAGGCCACCGACGCCACATGAAGGGTAAGAAAGTAAAAGTGCCGCTCGCACTTTGCAACAACAAGACGGCTGTTTTTTCGGTCTTTTGGTTATTTTGTTTTTGCAAGCGTTTTACGGCACTTGCAACTCAATTAAGTCATATAAGTGCAAAAGTATAGAAGTGTTGAGTAGTGTAACAAACATTTTTTTTTAAAAAGGAGGACAGAGCAAGGTGATAGATGTTTGGTATGGAAGAAGGAGCAAACCACATCAGAGCACCTACCAACCACCCACTAGAGTACGCTTTTTCAATAAAGTTTCAACAGAGAATGAAAACTAGATGGAGGCCATGATAGTGCGCTGTCTAGAAGTAACAAATCTATGGAGTGGGACCAGCAGATATTTGAGACAAGCGACATTTCCGGTATTGCGTTGCTGGGAACTCGATACTTTCACAGATGCTTCTGAGAAACTTTACGTCACAGCCAGATAGCCAGGCAGTGAGGGTGAACATTTCATGGCGCTGTTAGTTGGACGATCATATTCGTTGCGTGAATCATCTTTTTGTGCCCGTTTTTGTTTTTTGTGTCTGGTTTTTTCCTTTGCGGGGGGGGGGGAGGAGGGGGTGGGTGTTGGGGAAGGGGGT
>NW_004800815.1:0-2255 GCF_000002075.1 Aplysia californica | reverse complement strand
TTGATGTCGCTCTCATTCAATGGTGCCGGTTTCGAAACATGGCAGTGATGGAAAATTTTCATCTCTAAATTTGTCTCTTTCTCCCCTTTTCACGTCTAACCATGTTCTATCGTCTGCTTTCGTCTCCACTTTCTGCCCCCATCCCGACCCCATTGCCCCCCTCCACTGGACACCTCACTGTTTCTGTAGCCTTTCTACTGCTTTTCCTTGGCTCCTACTTAATGCTGTCTTTCAGCCACACCCTTTATCTTAGGGTAGGTAAGGTGTAATAGCTTATGGCGTTACAGTTGCGAGCGTAGTTAACACTTGCCAAACAAAGAAAAAAGAAGAAAAAAAAAGAAGAAAAAAGCAACTAACAAAAAGGAAAACAAACAAACAAACAAACAAACAAACGACAGCACAAAAGAAATTAAAAAACACAAACAAATACAAAAAGAAAAACACACACCGTCAACCATGTTGAGCTGAAGGTAAGGGCGTTCTTGTTTTAGCAATGTTAATTTCCTCGGTTATTTCCCTTCATCTCCAGCCCTTGTTTCTCGAGTCAGATTAACCGATCGTTAGGTCAACATATTTTTTCACAATACCGTATCGCCTCTCAATTGAAATGAGGGATGACTTACGGGACCAAGTATAGTTGATTTTGTAGGTAGAACGAACCCCCAAGCCACAAAACCAGAGGTCTCCTCATTCTTGAAGCAGATTCAATGAAGTATTTCATCAAAATAAACCCTTAATAAATGCTTGGGTAAGGGAGACAATAACTTAAAAAGGTGTAGCTATACAACAATGAACAGAACAACAGAAAAACCTTCAATAATGAACAAACAAAACAAGCAAGGAGGGTTTTCGAAATAGGGAAAATGTAGCGATTCTTAGGAAACATTTGTGATGCAGGGTGATGGAATCAGGCTCTCGTCAAAATAATCAACAAAGTGAAGAAATTTGCATTTTTCCGCAGGTTTGTGAATTTTTATCAAATTTTTGTTTTTTGGCGCAACACCTTTCACATCCATTAAAGAACTCATTTCTGTGTGGATTTTTCTTAAAAACGTTGATTAAAGAAACAAACATTTTAAATTTTCAGTTACCACGGACTGTTAAGCTAAGGAAATAACTACTTCTTGGTGGCCATTTTCTCACTAATTTTACCTCTGAAAACAGGTGACCCCCACCTCCTTCATTGGCAAATATCTCGACTTGTATTCAAGATAAATGGATATTTTTTTCATTGAAATAAAGACAAGTGAACAAGCTTTAAGATGACACCAATAACTCTACATGCCCAAAAATTGACGAGAGCCTGATTCCACCACGCTGCCTCACATTTATTGATTTTTATTTAGAAACAAAAAATATATTTGAGGATAAGTTGCTTATTCTCAAATATCTTCTCAACTAATGAACATAAACCCTCCAGCTTTGCACAGTGACTTGTATCAATTTGTCTTAAGAGATCATTATTTTTGTAAAAACCTGTTAGCTCTATTCTAGAAAATTCCTCAACAAAAACTAATAAAAAATCCTAGCGGGTGGTTTCTACTGATTTTAAAAGGTTTACAGCAGGGACGATATCGCTTTTAAAAGCAAGTCGGTATTTTTTTTTTAAATCTCGAGATTATCTTTATTGAACGCATGTTTTGAGATTTTTTAGTGCTGAAAAAGTGTTCACTATAAAATTAATTTCTTGTAACTAGCGTTGCCACTAAAAAGTGTCATTGGGGAGCTGTTACATAACCCATATGCGTATTCAAAATGTGTGTGAGAAGAGAGTAGGGCTGTGAACAATTCCATTTTCCTCAAGAAGGAGATTTGTAGTATTTTATATAAATTTAAGAAGAAAATTTTGTAATCTAGCCTCAACTGTTACTGAAAAATAATATGATTAAGTTAAGACAATTGAGAGAAACTGCTGTGCAAAGTATGGGTGACACTGATTCTCCCGTTAAAAATATATTTGAGGATAAGTTGCGCCACGAATTTTTGACCGCAGAATATGCATATCTTAAGTGCATATTAGTAGACACGTATTCTCACATTGATTGATGAGCCATTTCTGATTTCGTGACTCTTATTCTGTTCTTACTTGCCACTGAACAATCAAAGACAAGACTGGCAAGCTGCTGACAATCGAGAGAGAACAAGAAGCACGCTGGACAGAACACTTCAGGGAAGTCATAAACTAACCTCCACCTGAGGATACCCCAGACATACAAGAAACTACCTTGGATCTGGATGTCAGCTCTGACCCACCG
>NW_004800814.1:0-2262 GCF_000002075.1 Aplysia californica | reverse complement strand
CCCCCCCGAAAAATGGGTAAATAATAATAATATCCTTCTCAAGTGTAAAGTCAGCTTTTTTGTACGGATGTGAGATATGGAACGTATCTCAAACTTGCTTAAAGAGGATCCAGCTTTTCTGGAACAAGTGTCTGAGAAAGTTACAGAGGATCAGATGAACAGACAGGATCACCAACGAGGAAGTATTAAGAAGAACAAGACAGCCTAGTCAGAGATGAAGTGGGAAGAAGGCGGTGGCGATAAATTGGACATACTCTCAGAAAGCTAGACTGATCTTATCAAATCCCATTATTGAGAACAACAATTGATTATAACAACTTGAATGAGGAACATCCGAAAACGAAGGAGGAGTGATAAGGACGATACATTTGATAATGTATTTGATAGAAAAGAAGGAACCAAGCCGCACTAGAGCATCCACCAACCACTCACAATGGTCTTCTGTTGGAGAATGGCGAGACAAATATGCCTACAGTCACCACATTTCTTCAGCATACACAAAACAAAATGGAACAATGGGGGAAGTAGAACATGATTCGAAAACGGGTGAAATATTGTAATGACAGACTAACTAACTAGACAGTGACAACAATATTTTAATACAGATTAAATATTAAAATAATAGATTACAAATAGCATTTGTGTAGTAGAAGTTCCCGTTCATCAGCAATTAACTCTATAAGCTTTATAATTTATTATAATAATAATAATAATAATAATAATAATAATAATAATAAATGATAATAATAAATAATAAATAGCATTTGGATAGCGCATAACCACGTTCTATAGCAAACTCTTTGCGCTTTACACTATATTATTACCCCAGCAGACCTTAGAACACTTAGAAACATAATTCTCAGCTTCCCGTGAAGCATACAGTTCAAGCAGCTGATTAAGCGCTCAAACACTAACAAACTGACAAGATCTTTCACTGTCTATAATAGCTGGGTACCCATTCCCACCTGGGTGAAGTGAGGAAAATTCCTTTCCCAAGAACACAACGCCGGTTCCCTGACAGGATTCGAACCCACGACCTTACGGTTGCGAGTCCGAGAGCCTAATCACTAGGCCACCGGCGCAGGCCTGACAACATAAAGAATAATGAAGAAGTACGAGGAATTATAGGCGTGGAAACTCCAACCCTTGACCAGAACTTAATGAAACAGACACTGAACTACTCTGGCCATAATATGATACCCCGAGAAACATAATACATCGTATATTAATATTCTGGACCGGAAGCAGAAGGCTGAGGGCTCTCGTGGTCCGGAGGTTACGGGGTTCACCTCTCAATCAATAGGTCTCGGGTTCGAATCCGGACAGGGAAGAATGTTTTCTTCTCTAAAGGTTTCTCCTTTAGCTCTTTTCCTGCTCTCTAACCACCTTCTGTCGTCTGCTTTCATCTCCATTTTCTGCCCCCCCCCCCACCCTCTCAACCCCCTTGCCCCATCCTCTGTGCTCCTGGGTCTTTCTGCAGTCTTTCTACTGTTACTCCTTGACTCCTTCTTACTGCTGTCTTTCACTCACAGCTGGGATTTTATTGTTTATAAGATCTAAGACGAAGCTGTCTTGGATAAGGGTGAAAAATCTCGGAGGTCCTGTGTGTAAGTTGCGCACGTTAAAGATCCCTTGGTGGTCTAAAATCAATAAAAGTAGGTCTCGGACGCCACAAGAGCAATTAAACTGAAAATGCTTATTGTGCCCCGCGTGCTCATATGACCTTATGCAGTTGCGAGAGCCGTAAAACACTAACAACAACAACAACAAAAAAAGGTTGAAGGCAACATAAGAAAAAGACGACCTAACAGAAAAATTGAACAGAACATAATTATTTTGCACTGGAATCGAACCAAAACTACTCAGATAGGTAGAATTGCAAGACACAATATATTTAGTTTGCGAGAGTTCCGAGAAGATACCTCCCCACACTGGGAAAGCAAAGAACAAAACAGAACTCATCAAACTCACTTTTTCCAAGACAAGGGAAATAATAATTCACATGTCACCATTTAAAAAGAATTGTGGTGTTAAGTCCCTTTAATTCGTAACTACAGTTTTTGTAACTTAGTTTTTGTTTTTGCTTTTGTTTTGTTCTGCTTTGTTTGTTTTTTGTTTTGTTTTGATGCATTTTTTAAAAAATTTCTCATACGACCAATCCCATTCCTTCAACAACATGTGACGCATTGACAGACGTTAAACAGTTTGCAGATATGTTATTATTTCAGGTTGCGTCTAAATATCTTCTTCTTCTTCTTCTTC
>NW_004800813.1:0-2266 GCF_000002075.1 Aplysia californica | reverse complement strand
AGACTTTCTTTCTATCTGGTCATGTGAAGGTGGATGCTAGATGGTGAGGTATGATCAAAGACAAACAATGTTTCCCTGCTTTGGGCCATATATGGTTTGTGAATTTTGTTTGGGTTTGTGTGCTTATGTGTGTGTGGTGTGTGTGTGGCAGTTTGAATGAGAAGGTAGGCACTATGGATCGGGAAGTCATTACACAAGGGGAGTGAGTGGCGTGCTTTGACTTTGACCAGTGCTGGTTACATCAACATAATCCTGGTCTGAAGTAAGAGCATGACTGCTTTATTTTTTAATGTATTTAAAAAAATAAAAACCCATCTTTTATTAATTATTGTTGGGCTCATCAGTGTAAGTAACTGCAGTACACACCAGTGCAAATGATGACATCAGTATCTTAAAGAGATTGTAATTTAACTCATTCGCTTCGTATTATTTTCGGCCTGTGGACAAATTTTTTTTCGGGAGGGTGAATGAGATGATGACTAGTGGGCAGTTAAAAGGTCTTATTGTGGCCACAAATTCAAATAAATAACAACGTATTATAAACCATTGTTTTCAGTATGGTTTGTAGAATACATCTGTAATGTTTATTTATGTATTTTTCAACTTTGGTTCCTGTAAGAGACGATTAAGCAACACAATTTTGATTGGATGCGGATAAAATTTGAAAATAAAAAATTAATAATCTTTGGTGAAACTCAAGAAATAAGTTAGCACCTAGTCAAATGATACATGAAAATAACCATAAATGAATATAGAACTGGAAAATATTGAAAAGTTTGCAGTTATTTACCTACATTCCATAATATTTGTACATTTTGAACATAACATCCGATATTGAAAAAAATAATTTTTTTTTATAATCTTGAAAAACGATCACAAACAGAAAAAACCCACTCGTATCTTATATGGAATTATTCAAAATTGCATGTGGAATAAACCTATACTTGTCTCGAGTGGCACTTTTTGTGTAATTTCATCAAAAAGTAGTGATTTTGGGGAGAAAACAATTATTTTGACAATTTAGATCTAGACCTAGATCTAGCGCTCAAAAATATTGATTTCTTAATAACAGTGCATTGGCAATATTTGTCCAGTCGTATCAATACAGTGGAATCCTGTTATAACGAGAGGGAGGGGACCGGTACAAAATGTCCGTTATAGCAGGATTCTCGCTATAAGGGATGCAGTAATAAATTCAAAGGAAATAATAAAGTAGGCCTAATCTATGAGTCTGGTGTTTTGTTTATTTCTTTTTGCTATTTCCCCTGATGATGATTTTGCCCAACATGACCTCTAGGTCTTACTTGATCAAAAAGCGAATCAGGTTTCTTTCTCTAGCGTTAGTGATGTTGTTGACTGGCAGCTCGGCGTTGGCGATCAGAAAGAAAGTGCTCTAGGCTAACTCGCCCGCTGTGTTTTCCCCTACCCCACCTAGATCTACACCCTGTGGTGCATTCCGTCTGCTTGCGCACGTCACACATTCGCTCCATCCATTACAGTACAGCACTGTGACCTCTCTATCCTCACATCAGAGAAGCAAGAAGCATGGTAGGCCTTGATCTTCTAAACTAGGCTTACGCTGGCCTATCAGGCGATGCGTTCTGCTTGTCTGCACATACCACACCCTCCCTACTCAACTCAGTCGCTCCGGCCTTCATTGTTGACACACATGGGCTCTCCCATTCTTTGTTTCGCTAGATCAACACGTTTCTCAAATGGCGAGGTTTTACATTACGTATAATTGGCCTATATGCACTGTGCACAGCAGCAGTAATATTCCGCTATAACCGACTTGCGTGTTTGTCTGATTGCGCTATAGCAGTATTTTATTTACAAAGCTAAAGAAGAGAAAAAAACGGGGTTTGAGAATAGTGTCTTTATAACAGACTTCTCGTTTTTTCCGGACTCGTTATAAGTGGACTCCACTGTATTATAAAAAAGAGTCCTACATTTCTTTAGTGGGCAAAATAATGATAGATTTTGTTGCGTAAAATTACTAAGACTGGTGTCCGGGGTATAATTTTGGCTTCGCTATAGAACAAAGTCGAATAAACTACGAAATCGTGTTTCAAAACTGGATCTAAATTTCCGATTTTCAGTGGAAATGCTTGACCCGGAAGTCAACATTATATTATAACCTTTATTTTAACATGGATATGTGGATTGGAATAGAATCTAAGCTAAAATTGAAGATAGGTTCTCGAGCCGCCGGGGGCAGCTTAGCGTACTGACAGCACTTTAGCCACGCCGCCCCCCAGGGCTGGAC
>NW_004800812.1:0-1958 GCF_000002075.1 Aplysia californica | reverse complement strand
TCATTTCTTTAAGATTTAACACAAAAACTATATTTCGTTAAAAATTGTTTGTTGAGGCTTAAACTTTCATAAAACAACGTTCAGGACTTTAAAAAAAGAAACAAATTAAACAATGATTCTAAAAAATAGTAAATCGTGGTTGCACTTCGCTTTGGGACAAAAGATTTTAGTTCAATGTATTTTTTTTAAAGATTTTTTTTTTTAAGATTAATATTTTTTATCCAGTGCCACTTCTTTTTTCCTAAAATGTAGTCTTTATTTACTCAGGGTCCTCCCTACCAAATAGATTGGATGCTGTGTCAATCCTGAATCATCTATATAGTGTGCAGGGTATGTGAAACATTTATAACAACAACAATTGACTGTCTCTGAGAGTATAGCGGTAAGGTTACTGAGTGATAAATGTGTTAGCAGGAACCGTTGAAACTTTTAAGTACTTGGTACAATCACGTTGGCTGAACCTTCTTACCAAAGAAACCCCATAGTGTCTATACTTTAGTAACAGTCACACAACGCTAAAGCATGACTTCAACAACTGATTTATAAAATCAACATAATACATATTTTAGTTAGTCTTGATTACTTAAAGGTAATCGTGGCCACATTCATCATCATCTTCATCATCATCATCATCATCATCATCATCATCATCATCATCATCATCATCATCAGGAACTCAAAGTTGCAAGCCGTCACCTTCTCGATGGGGAGTACCGTTCTCAACGAAGACAGCCAGGTCCACAACTAATGGGGAAGCTCTGCAGCCGACACCAAAGTCACTGCAAAGAGGCACCTCTACTCACCAACTTGAGATGGTTTAAGGACTTTATTAATGAAAAGCTCCGCCCACGTTACCGAAGATGCAGCCACGAAAAGGAGGATGTCAAACATACGTTTGAATGTCCAGGAACAATGGCAATTCGAATGGAGTTATTTGGACGAATGGAGGTGCCTCTAAGTATAATAACAATGGAGCCGAAAAAGAGCCTCGCTCTTGCTCGAAGATTTCTTCGTGGAGTCTACCAGGCCCATTTAGGAAAGAAAAACAAATCATCATCATCATCATCATCGTAAACTTTAAAAAGACAAAAAAACAGTGGAGACTTGTGAGATTTTTACAAATTTTACACGTTCAACATTTCGCCATCTTAGGGCTTTATCAGGAACAAAGTTTTTTTGTTTTAAAAAATTAATGACTCTCATCATCATCATCATCATCATCATCATCATCATCATCATCATCATCATCATCATCATCATCATCATCATCATCATCATCATCATCATCTCTATTATTATTATTATTATTATTATATTATTATTATTATTATTATTATTATTATTATTATCATTATTATTATTATTAATATTATTATTATTGGTCTTGTTCTTGTTCTTGTTCTTGTTCTTGTTCTTGTTAGTAGTAGTAGTAGTAGTAGTAGTAGTAGTAGTAGTAGTAGTAGTAGTAGTAGTAGTAGTAGTAGTAGTAGTAGTAGTAGTAGTAGTAGTAGTAGTAGTAGTAGTATCATGATTATTATCATTGTCATCATCATCATCACAATCATCATCATCATCTTATTATTTTTACCATTATCATTGAAACGGTTTCTTATGCTTGTTTGTTCGTAATTGGGTGCTGTACAAATACAATATCAACACACAAACATGGTGAGATGACTAAAACTCTAATTATAATATCTAATTCATCTAAAAACAGAAATAACTTTAGGTGCTGACATTTAAATTCTCCTGCTTTTATTAGCAGTTCTATTGTCGGAAATTAAAGTACATTGTAAACCAATATCTATGAGAGTGTTGACGGCTTCAGCAATCGAATGTCCTACATCCATTCATCTTAAAACAAAGAACAATATGTCGGTCCTTGAAAGACAGAACCAGACATCGTTGACAACCTGTGGGGACGCCGAGAACCAACCTGAGACAGAAAACAGAAACGA
>NW_004800811.1:0-2271 GCF_000002075.1 Aplysia californica | reverse complement strand
ATGATGATGATGATGATGATGATGATGATGATGATGATGATGATGATGATGATGATGGTGATGATGACATAGTGCAGGGGAGAAGCAAAACTGATAGACAGACATAACAGAAGGAAAGAAAAAAAAGTAGGACCTACCAGTGGCACCCTGCAACCACCCACGGGGTGGATAGAGTGAGTGAAAGAGAAGCTGTGTGAGTATGAGCAGTTATACCGAGTATACGAGAAGTTGTGGAGAAATGAATAGATTGAACGAGTGAGGGAAAAGTGGGGGAAAAATGAACGGAGAGAACAAGTAAGGGAGACGCTGAAGGGTTATGAATAGATAAAGCAGGTACGGAACACATGATGAATATTGTGGCCTAGAAACAATTCAACCGTTGCACCACAGAAGCCGCTCCCCCCACCCCTTCCGTAGGTAAGAAAGATATTGCGGTTAAAGTGCTTATCAAGTATATGCGAACTTTCCGTTCAGCTCTGGTAGGCACGTTATAAACACGGCCGAAGAGGCACACCTCTTAAATATTTAGAATTCCTTAATACGGGACGTAAAACAGAAACCCCACAAAAACCAAAAAAACAACGAAAATACAAAAACAAAACAAAAAAAACGGTGTGAATGCTAAAGATGCTTGTGATTTTATAGTACCGTTTAAACAGAGACTGAATCTTTAGATGACTAGTTTATATCTAGTTTGAGTAAGAGTTTTACTGCCCTTGACTGAACAAAGTCAAAAAGCTTAGTTTACGTCTGGTATGAGTAAGAGTTTTACGGCGCTTGCAATACAGTTAGGACACGTATGTGCCGAAGATTAGACGTGTTACCAGTGAGGAACCCAAAGAAAAGAAGGATCGGATAAGGAAGACAGAATGATGTTTGTTAGGAAAGAAGGAGAAAATCACACCATAGCACCCGCCAACCACCAACAGCAGCAAAAAGCTACTTTACCAAGAGTGCCGCATTCAGTTTTGCGCACCTTCTGTCATGAGTACACGTCTGCGGCTGAGATAAGTTTTTTCTTTCTTCCCTCGTTTTGTGTAAACTATTCTATGTATGTCCGCGTGAATGAACTCTGAAGGACAGACAAGGAATCCAAATATTGGGATATTTCTTCATTTGTGCCCGGCGTTGCCAATGTCTCTTACACTATTCCTTGTGTTATTTGTATGTGTGTGACACACACACACACTGTGTGTGTGTGTGTGTGTGTGTGTGTGTGTGTGTGTGTGTGTGTGTGTGTGTGTGTGTGTGTGTGTGACAGCAGAAACTGTGAGAAAGAAAATAGTGTATGTCTATTCAACCCCCGCCCCGGCCCACCTCCCTGTTTGTCTCCGACTCTATTTTTCAAAAATGTCCTTTTCCCACGCTTCATTATTAAAACATTTAGCGTTGTTATTTGGCAGATAAGTTTGTATGTTTTAGCATGAGTTTTAGGACACTTACGACAACACAAATAGGTCTACATGTTCATAAGTGCCGGAGATGGGAGATGTTACTGGAGAACAACACACACAGAAAACAAGGAGAAGAGATGAGGACAGTATAATGTTTGATAGGAAAAAAGGGCATTAAACCACTTCAGAGCACCCGCCAACCTCCCACGTCCGGTGTTCTGCGAACAGGACAAGGAATTAGGTACATGTCCAGAGGGGGTGTTACATTTACAGCGACGCTAGCCGGACATCCTAGACCACATATTTTCCTGATCCTCCTGTGTGGCGTTATTGAGCTATGTGTTTGCAGAAACATAGAATTGAAGGATAGTAAGGACGTGGTACTTACCACATAACCCCACACACACACACACACACACACACACACACACACACACACTCTCACACACACACACACACATACACACACGTGGGCGCAGACATCCCACACCAACACACACCCGCACACACACACACACACACACTCACACGCAAACAAATATACACATCAGAAACCAAACAAATAAACAAAACAGATACGCGTGCTTATTAACACACACACAGACACTACTCTTTTTTTAAAGTAAAGACATGTTCAGGAGAGTTAATTTAAAAAAAAAAAAAATTAAATTTTAACGATGGAAAAACAGGAATGAATTTCTGTTACAGTGAACACATTCCACAAGATGTAAATCTCTTTGATACGATACTGTTTTCATGCAATCAAAGATCGTACAAGCAAGAAACTTCACTCCTCTCTTTGAGCCAATTAAAAAAGTGTCCACAAATTTCGGTGGCGCCCTCTTCGAAAAAGCGCGGACTTTGCGAACAGAGTTAC
>NW_004800810.1:0-2274 GCF_000002075.1 Aplysia californica | reverse complement strand
TTCGGGGGGGGGGGGGCGGGGGGGGTGGGAGGGTTTTTTTATCCCTTTGTAACCCCCGGAACTTTTGGGGCCCCTTTTAACCTTTTGGGGTGGGGGGGCCCGTAAAACCTCTACTAAAACTAAAACAAACAAGAAAGAAATTTACAAGGCTGAGGGGCATAGTTAATAACGGACAATAATAATAATTGTCCAACGCCTTGTTCTTGTCAATAGGCACTGGATATGAAAAGAGAGAAAGGGGGGAGGGAAGTATGAGAGGGAGATGAGAGAGAGAGAGGGAGGGAGAGAGAGAGAGAGAGAGAGAGAGAGAGAGAGAGAGAGAGAGAGAGAGAGAGAGAGAGAGAGAGAGAAAGAGAGAGGAGGGGGAGATATACAGACAGACATAGAGAGACACACACGCAGGGGAAGAGAGAGAGAGACAGAGAGAGAGAGAGGGGGGGGGAGAGATACAGACAGACATTGAGAGACACATTCAGGGGGGGGGAGAAAGTGTGTGTGTGTGTGTGTGTGTGTGTGTGTGTGTGTGTGTGTGTGTGCGCGCGTGTGTGCGTATGCGTGAATGTGAATAACCCCTTCTCCTTATAATAGCATAATACTACCCCTGTGTCCATTGGTGGAGCACACACCAGTCGCTAGACTAGAGTCACGTACAGCACCGCGGAAAATAATTTTGGGTACCAAAATGTGGCAAGGTTCCGAAACAACTAGAGAGAAAAAAAAAGAGGGGGCAGGAGTTCTCATTGTTGTATTTATAACCCGGTGGAGACTTCGGGGGGTTCTCTGTCTGGAAGGAGGGACCACTTTTAGTTCGAAAAGGGGAGGCAGGGTGCTAATTTAGGGTATTTTTAATTATTTTTTATATTTAAGTATGATCTATGAATTTTTTTTGGGGGGTATGGGGGGGAGAGGGGTGTTTTGGGGTTGTTTTTTTGGTTGGTTTGTTTTTTAAAACATGACCAATTTCACGTGAAAATTGTGTCATGAATGTGTGTTCCATTTTATTTTAATCCTTGTCTTATTTCCTTTTCAACGTGTTGTCGTTGCTTATTGCTCCCCCTCCCGGTGATCCCCATAACCACCCACCAAGATGACCAAATCGCCCACTGGTGGGTATTGTATTGTGTCCACCAGCTTGGCAAGCCCTAGTATTTATTTATTTATTTATTTATTCGTGGCAAAATACATCAGCAGCAGCAGCAGGACTAAAAACAATAGCAACAGCGATAACAGTATAATATAAACAGCATTAAGAAAAAAAACCCAAACAGATTCAACATCAACAACACAACACCATCACTAGTGCAACAACACCAAGCAACAACAACAGCAACAACAACAACACCATCACTAGTGCAGCAGCACCTACCAACAACAACAGCAAGAAAAACAACACCATCACTAGTGCAGCAGCACCAACCAACAACAATTAACAGCAACAACAGCAACAACAACACCATCACTTGTAAAACTGCAGCAGCAGAAACAACAACAACAACAACAAAATCACTTGTACAACAACAACAACAACAACACCATCACTAGTGCAACAACACCAAGCAACAACAACACCAAGCAACAACAACACCAAGCAACAACAACAGCAACAACAACACCATCACTAGTGCAACAACAGCAACAACAACACCATCACCAGTAAAACAACAGCAGCAGCAACAACAACAACAAAATCTCTTTAACAACAACAACAACAACAACACTAGAGCAAGAAGACCAACCAACAGCAACACCAACAACAACAGCAACAACAACAACACAAATACAAGACAAACTCTGACCTTCTCCACAAAGACGATACTCTTCTTCCCTCCGTGGCCGCCACTGTCAGTCTGCAGACACAACAACGTAACGACTGATGAGATGACGGGAACAGGGAACGTTTACTTTACGCTTCCACCACTCAGAGGAAACTGCTGAGTGGCTGCGTTCTAGCTCTCTCTCTCTCTCTCTCCCTCCCTCTCTCCCTCTCTCTCTCCCCCCTCTCTCTCTCCCTCTCTCTCTCTCTCTCTCTCTCTCTATATATATATATATATATATATATATCTATATATATATCTATCTATCTATCTATCTATCTATCTATATAGATATATATATAGATATATATATAGATAGATAGATGTATATAGGGGAAAAGCCGAAAAACATGGGAGTATATAAGATATAGTATTACTGACATCTGGGAAAGTGAAAATGAGGGAGGAAGACTTGTGGGAGGTGGGGTCCACAAAAACAAGATAAATTAGTATTTTTATT
>NW_004800809.1:0-2276 GCF_000002075.1 Aplysia californica | reverse complement strand
GCACACTGTTCCAAGCTCCACTTTAGTCTGCTAGAAAATTGATAAAGCTCAATGCTAGTGATGTTATGGAAACATCACATGCCACCACGAGTTCATGTTAAGCGCCTTTGTGAACAAAGTTTCCTTAGGTTAAAAAAAAAAAAAATTAAGTAAATCATGCGTGCATTAAGTTTCAAACACATTGTATGTTTTTATTTACAAAGAGGAACATACGATTCTGAATAAGAAAACAATGCAGTAGTAAAAAAACCCCCACCAAAAACAATGGTTATACTTACTATGAATCACAAATGGTGTGCCAAGAAACAGAATGAGCAAAGAATAGGAAAACCCCCCCCCCAAAAACCCATTCATGCAGATACAAAATATCAGAAAACCAGCAATCTGCATAATCAGAGGAAAATATAAGATTCGTTGATCTACATGTAGGCCTATACGTACACACGCTCACTGACGTCTACAAACTGAAGGGGAAAATCTCAACTCTTTCATTGATCCTGGAGAGGGAGGAGAAGCCATGGTTTTTTTGTACTGCCAGGAAAGATACCAATTCTCCAACCAAGTAACTAACTCCCAATTTCTGACTTTTGGTAGTTCTTATGTCACAGCTGTTGCGACAATTAAAAAAATCTTCCCTGTGAGTAGAGGAATTACGCAGTACGGCTATTAAAGTCTGTGGTTCATAAAACTTAGTTTCATTTCATACTAACTTACACCATTTTCATGCATAGAATCCAGTCTTTTCACCATGATTTATGGCAAAACTGACAAAAATTGAGTAAGTACATTTGTCACAGCATGAGCTTCACTGAACATGATACAAAACTGAGCATGGAACTGGGCAATGACTCAGAACTAACAACAAGCACAACCGTATAAAAGAAAAAAAAATACTGCAGTAAGGGTAATGATGTAAGAGTAATGATGGCACTATTTACAATAAAGAAATGAAAAAAATAGTAGGTGCTGTAAGCTCCCTTCCACATAGTTTTGATCATCTAAGAGGCAGGCTATTTCAACGCTGCCTGTCAAGGCTGACCCGACCTGAAAGGGACATAAAAGTTATAACATCAAAGCAAAATGATGAAGACACCCGATTAAAAAAACCTCCAAACAAGGAAAACGAACTCCTCACATCTTCTTTGAGCGGTTATTAAGTGCTTCACTGTTACACTAAAGACGCTGGTAATGAAACAATACATTTGTAAATTTAACTAGCAAATACACACAAAAACCTTCAAGGTGTAAGTACATTCTTGTACAAGGCAGTAAAACAAATTTGTCTGTATTATTAGCTGCAGCTAATGAATGTACAGGATAGATCTAATTCCTTACAAATATTTAGAAAATTAATAATACCCCTGAAAACCCTCTTTGTTGCACCAGATCTATGCAAACATTATCATTCAATGGAAAAACGAGCAAACTGTTATTTCAACTGGTCACATTTACAACTCATTGATATGGCATAACAATGACACCCCCCCCCCCCCCCCCCCCCCGATGAAATTGTGGGTGGGGGCTCTTGTGGTCTAGAGACTACGGTGTTTGCATCTCATCCAATACGTCCCGGGTTCATAACCCTGTCCCCGCCGTTTTATGCAAACAAATTCTGAAATTATGCAAATCGAGCTCTATTAAGTGAAATTATGAGATTCTGTACATTTTATCATAGAACGAAAAGGAAAATAATAAGAAGTTATGCAAAAACCGATCAAATTTTGCTAAATTATGCAGGGTGCATAAAACCCCGGGGGGCAGATAACGACAGCAACGGAAAATTTTCCTCTCTACCATGTTCTCCTTTCACCTCCTTTCCTATTCTCTAACCACGTTCTGTTGTCTGCTTTCGTCTCAACGGTGCTGGCAACACAACAAGGTCATGTAAGTGCCGAAGATTAGAAGTGTTGCAAGAGAGTAACAAACACAAATAAAGAAGAGGAAGGATCAGGACGATAGGTGTTTGATATGAAAGAAGGAGCAAACCACACCAGAGCACCCGCTAACCACTGCAGATTTAAACTCTTAGAAAGTTTTTACTCATTTACCACTTTAGTAACAGCAATTTTTTCTTTAAGGCCGTACAAATTGTGCTTTTTCTTTGACATCAGCTTGCTTAATCTGCCTAACAGTTACACTGTGTCGGCACTTGCTTGACCTTATAGTGATGCAAGCTTAACTACTACTACCACTACCCCCCCTACTACCACTACTACTACTACTACTACTACTACTACTACTACTACTACTACTACTACTACTACTACTACTACTAC
>NW_004800808.1:0-2276 GCF_000002075.1 Aplysia californica | reverse complement strand
CTCTCTCTCCCTCCACTGCCCACAGACAAAATTGTATGCTTATAGTAGGCTACAGTTGTAATGGAACGTTTGTTCACGGCACAGAATTCTACAATTTTTCTGTTATCACAGTGTAGAATTCTGTGGTTTAGGGTGAACGCAAAATTTGTTGGCCTAGATCTAGGCTATAACGGTGAACGCGCACCGGGTGAGAATAGCGAAAAGACTCGCCTGCACTATTCTCACCCCGGGTGAGAATAGAGGTGGCCTATGAAAAAATGTTATTCGGACTCGGGTCCGGAAAAAAGGAAATGTCTTCGTTGAGATCTAACGTTCAGTGCTTCCAATTTTCCGCCATTTTTTTAGTTTCCCCCACACCTTTTCTGCCGATCCGATGCCCGCCGCCTCATTGATACGCCCCCCCACCCCCCATGTTTCCCACTTTCTTTGTTGTAGAAAAAGGTAAAATTGAAGATTAGCAGACCACCTGGCACCTGCATATTATGAGCTGTGTAAAAAAAAAGACCGATTCGTTCAAGTACACAAGCCTGTGTCATCTCGATTGTTTACCCCAAGAAAAAGTTGTGTTGCTGTGTAGAGCTGAGCATACGGCAACTTTTGATTCCATAGACCAGCGCACAATTCATTACGTAGATCTACGTCAAGACTAGCTTATTATTGTAATAATGATCAGTTGCCGGGGGAAAAAAGACTGACACGTATGACGTATGCGACGTTCAACGCCCGGACCGATAATGCCCCCCACCCCCCTCCCTGACACGCACACAGCCACACGTGTGCAGGCCGCCCATCCGACCCCGACACGCTAACAAGCCATCTTTAATTGCTTCTGATGACCTCTTGACAAATAAACATTTATTAGAAGCGCTATAACTTTTCAGGCCGGCCTCAAATTCATCATAATAAGATAAAAACTCTGCCCCTGCACAAAACGCCATTTTGCCCGAAGTGATCCCGGTCTCTACCCAGCCTGAGGCGAGTCACGAGTGAGGCAGGACAGGAAGCCGGAGTCACGAGTCACAGGAAGTCGGAAGTGATGTCATGCTGGACAAGAATCAGAGTCCGAATAACATTTTTTCATATTCGGACTCGAGTCCGAATAGTCACTTCGTATTCAGATACTTCAGTTGTGGTTGGGGCAACGTTCCCGGACTATACTTCATTTAAAAATACCTCCAAAAGGTACTGCAGAGATGCCAACCAGTACGATTTTACGTATTTTAGTACGATTTTTGGCCGAAAATACGCGAATACGACTTTTCATGAAAAAATACGCATCCTGGAATGCGAAAACTACGAGATTCAGCTTGGGCGAGTAAACCAAATTATCTCAGGTCCCATCTTTTGTCAAAATAGTATCCGTATCGCAGAACTGGAATATTTGAAAACCAAGTCCGATGTGGTCAGTAACTTCATTTTTGCCGGTTGCGATCGTGATATTATATTCGTTCAGCTTTTCCCCCTCTGGAGAGTACGTTTCACTTTCACGCGAAAAGGCAGCTATGGCGGCAGGCGGAAGCGTATGAACTATATGACACCGAAGCTCGAGCGGGAAAATCAAGATCTACTTTCGCTTTCATTACCACCAAGAAGTTTGCCAGCAGTTGTCTGATAACGCAACATTTGTGGCATGCAGGTTGTGCAGTATAAACACAATGTCGCCGTGCAAATAAAATATAATAAATACTCTGACTCGTCGCTGTGCTGTCACTTGTGGAAAAAAAAAAGAAAAGAAAATACAAGCGTCGTCCGATTTTTAGATTCGTCTGGCTCGCCATCTTGACCGGTCACTGACCCTGCGCGCATTCGCGTCACAAATAAATGCGGCATCGTGTGAGAAAACACCGTGTTTGGTGGGAGTAACGGCGTTGCGAAGTATAGGACTACGGAATAGGGGAGGAGATTATTGATTTTTTAATTTTAATTTTTTTTTTTGTGTGAGGGGGGGGGAAGGGTTTAAGATACTATCGGGGGTTTAAGGCAACACCAGAGGACAAAAACTTGGAAGAAATTTTCAGAATTTTGATTAGAGCTTTCTGCAAAGCGCGCCCGTTGGTGCAGGCCATGTGCGGAATCGGGACCCCTCATACTTTAGCAAGTCTTGTGTTATTGAAATAAAGTGTTCGCGTTTCATTGGATGGGTGATAGTAAATTATACCTACTTGGATGGGTGATAGTAAATTATACCTACAGTGCATGTTGTAGCTTTCTGTTCAAGACTGGCAGATTTTCAGTGTCACTGCATCTTGCCCTACCACAGTTTTTACAACTCTCAC
>NW_004800806.1:0-2282 GCF_000002075.1 Aplysia californica | reverse complement strand
GTTCTTGATGATGATGATGATGATGATGATGATGATGATGATGATGATGATGATGATGATGGTGGTGGTGGTGGTGGTGGTGGTATCCAAGGACGCTTCGGTCGACATTAAAGCCTTGAATCACTTGCTCCCACATGAAGAAATAAGGCAAACGAGGCATAGGTAGACCATCACAGGAAGAACAAGAATATATTTCTTGGGGAATTTGAACAGATTAGTGATATGAAAAAAATATAGGATGACATGAGACTTTTAAGAGCATCCCCACAGGGAAAAGAGGGGGCGAACCATGATCACTGATGTCTGTTTCTGATCTGGCGCTTGACGAAGAGTAAGAAGTTATCGAGAGACGAAGGTCTGATTGAAATGGGATCCTTTCTTACGAACGTGGTCGTGATATTGTACCTGTCAATTTGCTGAAACATAATAGATATGCTTCAGTGAAACAAGGTTTTGCATTTTCAATTTCAGTCTGAGATCTGTTAAGGTTTTGACCATATTTTTCAAAATTTCCGATGTTTAAAGATTGTCTTGTGTACTTGAAAACGAAAAACTCACCCTTTTCTTCGAGAGTGATTTACGAGTAAATCTTGAACTCGGCAGTTTGTTGACTGATCAACCAATCGATTTATATGATACAAAAAGGCATATTTATACTCTTGTACTGTTTGCATTGTCTTCTAGAGTTTCAGAAGCACCTGTTTCGCAACAACAATGTATGTATACCTGCTGCGGAACTGACAAAAATTAAAAGATTTGGCTAGCCAGAGGAAATGGCATGTGCATTCGCTTTTTTTTTGGCACGTTCACTGAATTAGGCCTACAAGACTTTACAAGAATCTTTACCCTATATTGTTGATGTGTAATCCACACAGATCACCTGAAGCAGCCCCTCCTGGACTATGTGGCAAAACTGCGTATTGTGCGCGTGGTCCGGACCACCAAACGTGAGGGTCTGATCAGAGCTAGGCTGCTCGGGTTTGCTAACATCACAGCACAGACAGCCACGTTCCTCGACTCTCACTGCGAGTGTACGGACGGTGAGTTCGAGTCTTACGTCACTTTTCCCACAATTCCTGGAAAGGGGGGGGGGGGGGGGGGCGAGAGAGAGAGGGGAGGGGGGGGGGGAGTGAGAGAGAGAGACTGACAGAGAGAGAGAGAGGGAGAGAGAGAGAAACCCTTCGAAGTCATAATTAGATGAAAGCTCACTGACTGATTTATAACGAACTCAATAACAAAGCCTTGGCTCACCCCATGATTTTGAGCTACTACTGCTATTGTGCACACGTCGTGTAGACAGCTCTATTGATTGGTGAGATAATGATGGCAAGCTGGTCATTGTTGCGCAGTTGGTTATACATTTGACAACAATCATGAGTACGTTTTTACCTTAGAATCTATTCGGGCCTGTTTTCTCACCGTTGTCCTTATAGATTTGCTTTTCTGGACCGCTTCTGGGCCTTTTGGCTAAGATCAACGTGTAGTATCTGTTCCCGACTTTTCGGCTTTGTGCCTAGTACAAAGCGGGACTGATACAGCCTGAAGCTGAAGCCTTGGCTTCTATTATATCTAGTGGATGGCACGTACTCTTAAAAAATAATAGATAGACATGAGAATGAAAAAAGGTTTTATTTCTTCTTAGCTTAATCTTTAAAAGGTATTGTATAGTGTTCTGATTCTGCCATTAATATGGCCCATTCTGTATCCCACGTGGTCTTTAAAAAAAAGGAAATAAATTCATTAATGAGCTCATCATTTTAAGGTGTTTCCTTCTTTCAGACATTCTCCGTCTGTCTTTCTATCTATCTGTCTATCTTTCTATCTGGTTGGCGTCGGCAGTCTAATGGTTAGGCTACCAAACTCGTAATCATGAGGTTGCGGGTTCGGGGGTTCAAGACTAGGCTTGACGTTGTGTCCTTTGGAAAGATACTTTACACACATTTAGATACTTTACAGTACACACCTAGCTCAGACCGGAACGGGTACCTGGCTATAGACAGCGGAAGATCTTGTCAGTATATTAGTGTTTTAGTGCCTGTAAAATGGCAGCTTGCACTTTATGCTTCCCAGGAAGTTGACATTGTTTCAGAATGCTACCAGATCTTTTGGGGTAATAAATATAGGTTGTAAAGCTTATTACAGAGCTTGCTGTTAAGCAGGAATTTGCGCCACATAAAATATGCTATTAAGTAGTAGTAGTAGTAGTAGTAGTAGTAGTAGTAGTAGTAGTAGTAGTAGTAGTAGTAGTAGTAGTAGTAGTAGTAGTAGTAGTAGTAGTAGTA
>NW_004800805.1:0-2288 GCF_000002075.1 Aplysia californica | reverse complement strand
ACCATCACAGATTTCGACGGTACTACTACGCTATTAATATCAATAAAGGTATTAATATTTTACTGCCTGTTCTTTTTTCTTCTTCTTCTCCTTTTCTTTTTTCTGTCTTTCCTTCCTTTCTTCCGCGGATTTACGGCGTCTTCGGAGACTACGGCACATATGCAAATTTGGGTGGAAGAACCGTAAAGGTGGGTTGGGGCGATTTATAATCACGACATCGTTAAATGTCGTTTACTCGTGGTCTTTTGTCGTGGTTGGAGCGTCCATTGTTGTGTGTGGCGTGACAAATTCCCTCAGTGCTAGGATCTCTGTCACGGCGGACCTCTCGGCTTTGTTGGAGGAGGAGAGAGAGAGGGAGAGAGGGAGAGAGAGAGAGAGAGAGGGGGAAGAAGAGAGAGATTGAGGGAGAGAGAGAGAGAGAGAGAGAGAGAGAGAGAGAGAGATTGGTTAATTAACCGACTTATTTACAGTAAATAATCACCATCGAATCGTGCTTCTGAAGGAAAACCTAGTATCTAGGTAATAGTGAGAGAATTGTACATAATATCTAGTCCTAGAAAAAAGTGTTAAAAACCCCCCCAAAACTAACAGACAAAAACAAGTCGAATTTGCCATGTCGACGATTTTTTACATTATATTTCGATTTTCTTTCTTTTCCTGCCACGATGAATACATGGGTAAAAAACTTACACCTTACTCGTACCGTTTACAAACGAGATGCATAAGTATAAACTACACTCTGATATTGTATGTTTGGAAGTCAGGAATGGTTTTCATATTCCCAGAGCATACCTGAAAGAAAATATGAAATCGACTTTTTTTAAATTTCGAAAGAACTAAGCTGGATTGTGCGCCTACATTTTTTTTAGTTCTCCGTAACAAGAAGTCCGTAACAAATTCCCTTGCCCAAGGAGGAGTCGTAAGGCTTTAGATAGACACCAGCTTCCAACAACCCCAGGAAGTGGGAGACGCAGAAAGTAGAGGTCAGTAGGTACCTGTATGATTGTCCACCGACCTCCATCGATGGTCCCCTCACAAGGGACTCTCTTGCCATTGGACCACGTGACCACTTTGTACTGGTCTTGGTTCCCGCGTGCCGTGGACACAGACTCGCAGTCCTTGGGCTGAACAGATAGACACAGGTGTAACAGTTGGTGGTCGGCAGAGTGGACTGGCTAAGTCATTGAGTTGAACACGTACACATGTGTGTAACAAAAGTTTGTATGATTTTATATGTCTGTATCAACGCCCATGAATATTTGATTTAGATATTTATAGAACGAGTAACTTGCCTGTCAGGACCAACCAAGGATGAACTGATCACAAAATTCCCGCACACATAATGTCATTACAGAGATTCTTGATAAAATAAATTCTACTCTCAGGAAATGAAACTATGAAATTTCTATTTCCATTTTTGTGTGCAAATTCTCAGAACAAAATTACTACACCATGGACACCAATGTATAAACATATAGTTAAACAACAACAACAACAACAACAACAACAACAACAACAACAACAACAAAACAAGTGGAAATCAATGTAGTGTAGTGATTATGACGTTGGACTGTACACGAAGATTTGTGTAAAACGATGAGGTTATCTCCCTCCTCCTCTCTCCTTTTCTAAATGAGAAGACGACTGGCTCAGTAAAACGCATCACTCACGCCCCAGTTCTCCTGTCTCTGCCTTTCCTTGTTATCCAGGAAAGTCAAGTAGTTTGGATAGAGCTGAGTCTCCAGGTACTCCTGAAAGCGATGAGAGAAGTTGGCATTGGCCTCCTTCCGCAAACTTTTTATCTGTGGCCACAGATCCAGGAAGTCGCTATGGGTGTAGAAAGCTGTAAAGGAGAATTAGGCGGTTACTGTACGTGGATGTTTTAGATTATACGCCCACCCTACCTGTCAAGACCACCACGGGCTGTGTGAGTAACATAATCCCAGCAGAAAGACAGAGATACTCTAGAAAATATCTTGAGCAGACTTCTTGTCATGCAATTGCATCACGGAAACAGTAAAGCATAAGAAGCAAGTTCTTTTTCGATATTATATTTTTCTGTATATAGGAAAGCGACCCATGTTGTATGTCATTTTAACTGAGTAAAAAGAAACCGATTGACACAATACTGGCAAGTGAATGGCAGAAAATAGTGGGGCAGACAGAGAACAACAACAGGTTAAACGGAAAGCAGTAAAACCTCCAAGTGACATCCTCCAACCTCCCGTAATATCGAACTATGGGTTTTACCAGAAGGTGGTAAGTTCAAACATAATGCCCCCCCCCCC
>NW_004800804.1:0-2836 GCF_000002075.1 Aplysia californica | reverse complement strand
TCTTCCGAAATGTATTCAAAAACTTGCTAGTTTCACTTAGATTTTTTAAACTCAAGTAGGGTAACTCTGTTCGCAAAAGGTCCGCTTTTGTGAAGAGGGCGCCACCGAATTTTGAGGACACTTTTTTAATTGGCTCAAAGAGAGAAGTGGCCCCTCTTGTTTTGTAGACTCTTTGGGTAGGGTAACAAACGAAGAAGTATCGATTCTTCTAGATCTAGATTCTAGCAAAGATAGTAAATAACAAGATGGCCACTCAGCCAAAAAAGTGTCCGCAGGAAGTTCGCTCTTTGCTTCAGATGGCGCTGCAGTCTGTTTTGAAGCTCTCTTTCGTTTTTCCAGAAGAAGAATAGGAATAGCACCTCCTTGCGTGTGCAGATCGACTGTTGTTCATCAGCAGTTCGGGTTCGTTCAGTGCGGAGTTTTAGTTTTTTTTTATTTATTTTAATGACCTCTCGCCTTTCATTCTAAAGTCAAATCAAACGAAGAAGACAATCACCCTTTCCTCCGGTAGAGGTTTCTTGTCAGCGTAACCATTTTTAAAAAGCGTTCTTCCGAAATTCATTAAAAAACTTGCTAGTTTCACTTTGATTTTTTAAACTCAAGTAGGATAACTGTTCGCAAATGGTGCGCTTTTGCGAAGAGGGCGCCACCGAATTTTGAGGACACTTTTTTAATTGGCTCAAAGAGAGAAGTGGCCCCTCTTGTTTTGTAGACTCTTTGGGTAGGGTAACAAACGAAGAAGTATCGATTCTTCTAGATCTAGATTCTAGCAAAGATAGTAAATAACAAGATGGCCACTCAGCCAAAAAAGTGTCCGCAGGAAGTTCGCTCTTTGCTTCAGATGGCGCTGCAGTCTGTTTTGAAGCTCTCTTTCGTTTTTCCAGAAGAAGAATAGGAATAGCACCTCCTTGCGTGTGCAGATCGACTGTTGTTCATCAGCAGTTCGGGTTCGTTCAGTGCGGAGTTTTAGTTTTTTTTTATTTATTTTAATGACCTCTCGCCTTTCATTCTAAAGTCAAATCAAACGAAGAAGACAATCACCCTTTCCTCCGGTAGAGGTTTCTTGTCAGCGTAACCATTTTTAAAAAGCGTTCTTCCGAAATTCATTAAAAAACTTGCTAGTTTCACTTTGATTTTTTAAACTCAAGTAGGATAACTGTTCGCAAATGGTGCGCTTTTGCGAAGAGGGCGCCACCGAATTTTGAGGACACTTTTTTAATTGGCTCAAAGAGAGAAGTGGCCCCTCTTGTTATGTAGACTCTTTGATTCTAGTTAGAATATATTTAGATCTATAGATCTCGAATAGAAGCTGTGACATGTATAAATGAAGTACATGTAGTGGATCTATTATAGTAGAAATAGACTAATGCCTACACACTTGTGGTCTTCGTTACAGGATGATCCGCAAAATTATGAAGGCCTCACAATAAATAGCTCTTTTGTCTGCTCTGACAGAAAATTTATTTGAAGTTACCTTTCTCATAGTAAATTTATATACAAATGTCAGATTTCATTACAAAGTGAAGTGCTTTGCACATGTTCACCAAAACAAGTAAAGGAAGGCAGGAACATTTCAACATTTGTTAAACAAAGCAAATTGGATTTTGCAGTCCACTTGCATCAGGAAATAGATATGGTGAGTTGTATAAATTTCTTTTGCTCTTTCTTTCCCTCTCCATTTTTCTTTCTCTCGTTCTCTTTTCCTCGTCTTTTTCGCTATTGCTGTTGAATAATTTATGAAGCTACTTGTATTTGATATGCCAAAATAGTATAGATTTTTGATCTTGTTATTGATGCTCATAATCGTTATTGTTGTTGTCTCTCTCCTCCTTCTTTCTCCATATTGATGATGTTGCTGTTGCTGTTGCTCTAGCTTCTGATGTTGTCGCCATCGCTGTAATTATTGTTCCCCCCCCCCCCCTCTCTCTCTCTCTCTCTCTTTCTTTCTTTCTCTCTCTCTTTCTTTCTCTCTCTCTCTCTTTCTTTCTCTCTCTCTTTCTTTCTCTCTCTCTCTCTCTCTCTCTCTCTCTCTCTCTCTCTCTCTCTCTCTCTCTCTTAATTTCTTTATTCTTCTTTTTCCACTTTTCACTGAGTCTCCTCGCCCATACGTCCTTCCTAAGCGGTCTGTCAAATTGAGGGGTTTACTCTGAGGTTCCAAATAAGCGCCCCCCCCCCTCGGCCTATTCTTTTTTGGAAATACCGCTTATTAATTTAACTACCACGGTATCCCTCTGACCCAAGCTCTCCGGCTGGCGACAAAGAGACGGCTTTTTCTTCTCGCGACATCCAAAGGGTATAAGCGGCGGATAAAAGTAAAGTAAAGCTTATTAATTGTTCGCCTGAGAAAGTCGGAGTAAAAAGATATGCACCCAGTAGCTTATAACCAGGCCCTCTCTGGGATCTCTATAAAAACTTGTAAATTAATATGTTAAAATTATATCTCTGTTTGTAATTGATTTATATTATAATAATTCCTCGCAATAAGCATGTGTAGAAAATAAGTTCAAGCACTATTTTGCATCCCCCCTAAAATGTATGTGATTTGCATCTCTATTATTACTGGGCAAATTAATGGCCACCTAATGTGGGTCTATTTCCAGTCATCCAATGCACCCACTTACACACACACGAACACACACACACACACACACACACACACACACACACACACACACACACACACACACACACACATACACACACACTCTCTCTCGTTTTCTCTCTATCTTTCCCTCCCTCTCTCTCGGGCTCTCTCGCTCTTTCGTACACAGAGATTCACGAGTTTTTCAAAGCGGGGCGGAAGTCGGGAAACAAACGCTGGGTGGGAAAAGGGAGG
>NW_004800803.1:0-2296 GCF_000002075.1 Aplysia californica | reverse complement strand
CTCTCTCTCTCTCTCTCCTTCTCATTAAATTTTTCAAGCTCTCCGTCTCAAACGATCTCATGCCAGCGATAACAGAAACATACACAAAGCATGGACTGCAGTACAGTAGTCTCTGGTTAATAGCACGCACCTTGGGCAGCAAAAAAAGCGTGCTCTAATGGGAAAGTGTTGTTTAGTGAATTCTGAAGGGAAGTAATCTTGAGTAAGTATCCTGTCAAATTCTGTTGGTACATCATTGATTCCCTGCAGTGGGCCGCGTTATCGAGCTGAGCTTGTCCCAAGTTGTGAACTTTTCCTATGCCCAGGGATCACAGGCAATGACCTTCATAGTTACGACACAGCCCTCTCACACTGTTGACCTGACATGCCTGGCTGGTCATCACTGGCTTTCCTCATTGTCCAATTCGGTCTCACACCTAGTCTGTATTCACCTTTTCCCCCTTGGCAAAGCCTTAATTTCAAATAGTCAAGGAGGGAATGAATGTGATGTTTCCTTTACGTCTGTTAGTTCTAAGCAAAATGAGTCATTTTATGACGGATCTGTTTCTGACTCAAGTGCAGGAACGATCGTGTTAATAGATAAAGTTGTTGATTTGAAAAGTGAATTTACAAAGTACATTCGAAATTGTCTAAGACGGTCACCAAAGTAGAAAAGCGGCCATCTGTTGGTGGTTGAGCTACTGGACTCGTAACTATGAGGTTGCAGGTCTGGAGGTTCAAGCCCGCAGGCCTGATGTTGTGTCCTTGTGAAAGGCACTTTACATGAATTTTGCTCACTTCACCCAGGTGAGAATGGGTAAACCTGCCATAGACAGGGAAAGATTTTGTCAGTATGTTAGTGTTTTAATAGGTATAAAATGCCAGCTTGTACTGTATGCTTCCTGTCATCCTGTGTTGGCCCTGTGTAGCAGGATTGGAAGCCCGCCTCCTGACTAAGTGATCTATTTTGTGTCGATGCAGGTGTAAAAAACCCCCCACATACATAAAAAACAAAGAGTAGTATGCGGACTAGCCTGTGCCTGACAAATTATATTGCTGAGCATGTGTGTTGTCTGACACGAGTGTGTTGTTCTGGTGATGTGTTACCTCCCCTTGTGACAGTCTGTTATTTCCCCTGCCTCTGCCCCCCTTCCCCCACCCCCTTCCCCCACCATGCGGGTGGTTGGCGGGTGCTCTGTTGTGGTTTGCTCCTTCTTTCCTATCGAAGATCTATCCTTCTTGTCTCTCCTCTTCGTTTTGTATGTCACTATTTCGTAGCACCTGTAATCTTCGGCACTTATGTGACTTAACTGTTTTGCAAGTGTTGTAGAACTTTTGTTAAAACTAATCCCCTGCCCCTTCCTTTATCCCCACCTTCCCTCTCCCCCTCCTTTATCCCCACCTCCCCTCTCCCCCAGGTGGTGCTGTTCACCATGTGTGCGGCCAATGAACTGTTCTTCTGTATGCTGTACCTCATGTATTTTACCACTGGGCCTATCGGTGAGTACATACATGGTGGTTGCAGGTTGCTGGGTTTTCCTGAAGTTTTATTTCTTTTGAGGGTAAAAAGAAACCCTGCTGTTTATATTTACACTTTTGCAATGAAATTAGCTTGTATTATAAGTGTAGTTATTTCATGTGATTGTGGACACATTTGGGCTAGATTTCTCTTCAGATATTTGTTTGAATTTAACCAGATTTGACTGAACGCTCATGAATGCTTGGACACTTCATGAAAATATTTGTATTCCCATTTTTGTTATCCAGGGTGAACAGGGAGGGCTTAAAGAGGGAGACGTTTTTAACTATAGACAAATGCATGTTGAATGAAAACATTGTTAACAATGTCTGAATGGGGGGGAGTTGGAATTAGACTTGGTAGGAGGGGGGAGGGGAGAAAGAGGGTTTAGGACATCAACAGGAAAATTATATGGTAATGCAATACTGCAATAATAAATGAATAAGTACTAATTTAAAAAAAAAACCTGAAGCTTTTCAGTGAACTCACACTTCTACATTTTGTTTATATTTGCCTGTCAGGTGAAAATGGTCTAAATTGGGTAGATGTAGATGTAAAACATCATCTACAATTAAAATATTTTTCTGTCAGGTCCGCAGTGTCGGGTCAAACGAGCCACAAGACTATTGACCTGGCCAAGAACCCCATCCTGTACCACTATTATCACAGCAAGGTGAGCACTTTGTACTGTTTACTCTCACTCTTCTGTTTTTCTCTCTCTCTCTCCTTCCCCCTTTTCTCTCTCTGTCATTCGCTGTCTCTTGCTCTCTCACTCTCTCCTGCACTCTTACTCTCTTT
>NW_004800802.1:0-2298 GCF_000002075.1 Aplysia californica | reverse complement strand
TTGCGTATATCTGTTTGTATATACGCAGGCGCCCCGGGTACGATGATAAACAATACGCATACCTCGAAGCGATTATGTCACCAGCCTCCAATGAACGCTGTCACCTATAGATTTCCAATACTCAAACAACACCACACAAAACTCCAAACAGTTATTCACCACCACAGCGCTAGAATGTAATTATGCCATTTAACATGCCAGAAAAGACATGTTTACTGTACAACAGATTGCGTGATCAATCAGAGAGCTCAGTACTCGATTATCGCTTTGCATACAGATTTATGTTTGAGGTTGCAGGCTAGAGGCCAGAGTGTCTCTGTGGCCCAGTAAATAATGATGAAATTGAAATACATGATGTTCTTTTTTGTTAGCTTTAGTTTTTGTTTTGTTTTGTTGTTGTTGTTGTTGTTTTGTTTTGTTGTTGTTGTTGTTGTTGGGTGTTTTTGTTGTTGTTGTTGTGTTGTTGTTGTTGTTGTTTTTTGGGGGGGGGTTAAGGACGAAAGTCCAATTTGTGTTTATTTGCGTAGAGTGAAATCTTGCTGACAGCAGCGGTGTACTCATAAACGCTCGCACTAAACATAAAGGCATTTATTATCTATTTATTATAAACGCCGCCAGCTATGTTGAATGAGAGAAAGAATAAAAAGGTCTGTTGTATATTTTCATAGATTTATTAGATTGTGTGTTTAGAGATGGTTCCATTTCATAACAATGTACTTCTTAAATATTCTCTGCATTACATCGCCCTTCCCTAGATGTGGTCTGTGTGACACGCACACGGGCAAACCATTTAAGGGACATCCCCTAGACATTGAGGCATTGCTGCATTGAAATGTTGAGCAGGAGTTTGAGGTTTAGATATTAAATGGTGAAGAATTGTTCTTATATTTCCTACGGGAAAAGAGAGGGTGGGGGGGGGGGACAGCCATTGGGAAGATGGAAAGAGATGGAAAGAGAAGTTATAGAGAAAGGAGAGAGAGAGAGAGAGAGAGAGAGGGGGGGGGGGGCGGGGGGGAGAGGAAAAGAATATAAAGGAGGGAGATAGAGAGAGATAGAGAAAGAGTGTGTCTGTGTGTGTGCTCGAGAGTGTATAAGTGTGTATGTTTGTGTGTATATGAGAGAGAGTGAGAGATAGAGAATGGGAGAGAGAAAGAGAGAGAGAGAGAGAGAGAGAGAGAGAGAGAGAGGAAGGGGGGGAGAGAGAGAGAGAGCTCTACCTTAGAAATGATTTATTATGCGTACGGGAAGACTTTCCAATCCGAAAAATGGAACAATCTTGGTTTATATAAACGCTCTTCAGCACTCGAAAAGAAAAGATGTTAAAATTCGTACATTAAATACATCGTGAAAAAAGTGTCTTTTCAACGGTCGACGTGATGGCCTGCATGATGATTTCGAAGCTGTTTTCTACACTAGCCGGAGCCTCGTACAGCAGAACGCGAACGTGGAAAAATATAAGTACTATAATCTTCCCAGTTTATTCAAATTGCGAGGGCATTACTCCCCTTGCTTCATAATTTGCTTGTTGTTCTGATCACGTTCTATGCTCGGGAATTGAAGGTTCCACAGAAAGAACACTGACGTTTTGCACATTCGGTGACCTCAAGTGTACCCCGAACGAAATTGAACACAAATCAGAATGGGTTGCGAGTTTCAGATGGAGAAACTGGACATTCAATAAGAAGCTTAGCCATGCCTACATAGTTTGTTTTCACGAAAGAACTGACAGAGAATGTTTTTCCGAACCTATTTCAATTGAGGGTTTTTCTTTACCTGTATGCTTACATGCTTAATGTAGATGTTTTACCACCTGTTTTTAAAAGCTTGAATAATCTGTAGCTCATTAGAACATGTTTTCTTCTTTTCTTATACTTTCCTTAAATACCTGGAGTTCATTAGAGCAAATCGCTTTGTAAAACTCATTTTTGGAACAGACCCATCCATCATCCGATCTGGGAAGCATCGATCAGGCTACAAAAACTCAAGATCTCGGGCGGGACCTGTGAAGTGACACTCGCAGATATGGTGCAATCTGCGAGAAAGAAATTGTCATGGTTTTTTCTTTTTTCCCCCAACAACTATTGCAGCAGAAATATGTCATTGGTGTTTATTAATGCGTGAGAGAGAGGGGGGAGAAGGAGGGGGGGAGGGAGAGAGAGAGGGGGGGGGAGAGAAAGAGAGAAAGAGAGAAAGAGAGAAAGAGAGAAAGACAGACAGGCAGATATAGACGGAGATACTGGGCCAGGGGAATCGAACAAAATGCATGGTCTTAAGGAAAGAACCTAGAAATTAGTATAG
>NW_004800801.1:0-2305 GCF_000002075.1 Aplysia californica | reverse complement strand
AAAAATATCCATTTATCTTTTATACAAGTCGAGATATTTGCGAAAGAAGGAGGTGGGGGTCACCTGTTTTCAGAGGTAAAATTAGTGAGAAAATGCCCGCCAAAGATTTGTTATTTCCTTAGCTTAAGAGTCAGTGGTAACTCAAAATTTTCATTTTTGTGCCTTTAATCAACGCTTTTCAGAAAAATCCACACAGAAATGAGTTCTTTAATGGTGTCTAGCTAAAAAACACAAATTTGATAAAAGTTCAATAACCTGTGGAAAAATGCAAGTTTCTTCACTTTGATTATTTTGACGAGAGCCTGATTCCACCACGCTGCCTCACATTTTCTTCCACAGCGCACATACATTGAAGCAGGCATAATAATTGTACAGTAATTGTAGGCTAGTGTGTGACACAGAGGTTGGCTATTTTTCCACATCAACAGCGTATCCATTGCGGTAGTACAGCAAGTTTCCAGAACATTCCATGAAACACTGCACTGGCCGGAGGGTTTTAGTTTCAGTAAGAGTTTTACGGCACTTGCAACAGAATAAGGTCATAGTATAAGTGCTGAAGATTAGAAGTGTTACAAGAGAAGAACAAACACAAGAAAGAAGGAGGAGAGATCAGGACAACAGATGTTTGATAGGAGAGAAGAAGCAAACCACACCACAGCATCCTCCAACCACCCACGAAGTGCCTAACTGCTACACCACAGACGTCGGTTTCAAGCAGAGAGAAATAAGGAAAGATTTTGTCTGTTTGTTCGTTTGTTCGTTTGTTGGTTTGTTTGTTTGAATAAAGAGAAGCACACCGACACAATGATGGTCATTTAGTGCTGGGAAAAAGGAGGACAGACAGACAGACAGACAGACAGACAGAAACAACAGAGGGGAAAGTAAAGAAGTAGGACCTACCAGTGGCGCCCTCCAACCATCCACTGGAAGGGGAGAGATTAGGTCGTTTTGGTTTTAAGAAGTGTTTTACGGCATGTGCGACAGAATAAGGTCATTGTATAAGTGCTGAAGATTAGAGGTGTTACAAGAGAACAAGAAATACAAGAGAGGAGGAGGAGAGATCTGGATGATAGATGTTTGACAGGAAACAAGGAGCAAACCTCACCACAGCACCCTCCAACCACCCACAGATAAGGTTGATAGATATTTGATAGAAAAGACGAAGTGAACCACACCAGAGCACCTGCTGCCAACCACAAAAGAAAATCATCGGACAATGGATAGATAGAAAGAACAGAAGAATAAGACCACCATAAGCGACATTTAGTGAGGGTAGGAAAACGAAGGAGTTTCTGAATCTTTACCAATCAACAGTAGCCCCATTTGCATTTCCCGGCCGGACGGGCCATAGAAGTGCTGGGCGGCGAGGTTCCCTATTCTTGCAAGCTAGGAATCGTAGGAATCGACTCCGAACCCAATTACTAACTTTCTATAGATGTGATATTTTTTTTCGATGGTTACCCGGTTGGCTCCGGACATCTTCGGGATTTTGGATGGCCATGGTTTTGGAACACTACAAAGCATCAACTTTTATTTTTCAAAAACAAATTCTAAAAAAAAAAAAAGATTTTAATGATCAAAGTAACAGGAAACCGTTGGTTTACATAAAAAGGAGTCGGAACTTTTCTTTCGTAACATTCATAGTGGGAAATCGGTTCCGGAATCGCTTCTCCGCCCAGCTCTAGCCATAGAAGAAGTCTCTAATTTCCTGTCCTTTGTCACACAAATCGTGAAAGATTCCGCACAAAGCCAGGAATTTAAAATGTAACGCACAACTAGAAAGAAAGGAAATGAAAAATAAACCCTGACACCTCATGTGTTTTTTGTGTTGTTGTTTTTTTGTTGTTGTTGTTGTTTTTTAAATTCAGTATTATAAATGTGGCTATGGTTGTGGCTGTTGTTGTTGTTGTTGTTGTTGTTGTTGTTGTTGTTGTTGGAGGTGATGGTGGTGGTGGTGGTGTTGTTGTTGTTGTTGATGTTTTTTGTTGCTGTCGTTGTTATTACAATTATTATTGTTGTTGTTGTTGTTGTTGTTGTTGTAGTTATTTTTGTTCTGACTGTTGTAGTTCTTGCTGTAGCTGTTACAGCAGTTCTTGTTGTTTTTGTAAGTAATACTGACTTGTAATTTGTATTGTTATTGTTATTTTTGTTGTTACTATAGTCGTCATTGCTATAGTTGCTACTGCAGCTGTTATTGTTGTTGTTGTT
Source organism: Aplysia californica (assembly GCF_000002075.1). Taxonomy (NCBI): domain Eukaryota; kingdom Metazoa; phylum Mollusca; class Gastropoda; order Aplysiida; family Aplysiidae; genus Aplysia; species Aplysia californica. The sequence continues at coordinate 97 of NW_004800801.1, read as the reverse complement.
GTTGTTGTTGTTGTTGTTGTTGTTGTTGTTGTTGTTGTTGTTGTCGTCGTTTATGCTGCTGCTGTTATTGATGTTATTGTTATTGTTGTTGTTTTTT
>NW_004800800.1:0-2306 GCF_000002075.1 Aplysia californica | reverse complement strand
AGATATTGTTCCTTGTGCATATTTACCAAAGATATTTTGTTCGGTTGCGTTCGACCCAGTACAAGTCTCCTGAGTACCTGATTCAAGTTCAAGTTTGATATTACCAAGACCCAAGTAGCAAGACTAGTTGTAACACTAGGTATGTGAAACGTTATTTTTAAAAAAACAGTCAACGAAATAAAAGGCAATCAACTTTTCCACTTTTCCGAGGACAGATCTATAGCTTGTGTCTGCCTGTAGGTAAGTCCACTGTGGTATCGACGAATGACGTCATATCACACGAGCTACTCAGGTGACATGTCCAATATCACATAGACAATGTTTGTGTTTGCGTGTGTGTACGGGTGTGTGGATTTGTGCGTATCTATCTATCTATCTATCTATCTATCTATCTATCTATCTATCTATCTATCTATCTATCTATCTATTTATCTATCTATCTATCTATCTATCTATCTATCTATCTATCTATTTTATCTATCCATCTGAATATATTTTATACATGCATATATATATATATATATATATATATATATATATATATATATATATATATATATATATATATATATATATAATACATATTTATATCCATGTGCGTGTGTGTGTGTGTGTGTGTGTGTGTGTGTGTGTGCGTGTGTGTGTGTGTGTGTATGTGTGTGTGTGTGTGTGTGTGTGTGTGTGTGTGTGTGTGTGTGTGTGTAAGAAAGAAAGTATAAATTTGTTATTTGCATATCATGCAGGATGTGCGATGGCAGATGAATCAAACGCAATATAAAGCTTATGGAAAGTTATCAAGAGAGTCATTTGAAGACACATTCGAAGTGACCAAATATTGTGGCCAAAGAATTATTTTAATGGTTCAGTTGGTACTGTTCTTCTTTCCGGTGCGGAAGATCTTACTTCGATTCTACTGTTGGGTGTTTTTGAAGCTAGTTGTTTGGAGACTTTGTTTTTTTTAATAATAGAGGGTTTTACGGCGCTCGCAACTGCATAAGGTCATATGAGCGCCAAGGGGTGGGTGTCAACAGAGAAGTCTTTACAGGGAATCAGACTTAAACTGCTCACCTCTCTAGCTTCAACAACACAAGGTCTGCTTCGACTATCAAGACACCCCGGAAATGGCAGGTCACAAGAGAGTGACAAACATACCACAGAAGTAGAGGAAAAATGACAATAGTAAGCATTAGTAAAGAAAAAGCATCAGTTCCGTGTTGTAGATCAGGCACAGTTATGAGCGTGACATGAATCAGCCCATTTACAATTCTACTATGCTTGAACGAGAAAGTTCCCCCCTTTGGGAATGGCCTAAAGACACTTCAGGTAGTAGCACTGCCCCGAGGGGGGGGGGGGGGGGGTGGTGTTGGAGAGTTTTCAACTCAAGCTGAGCGGGTGGTTGGAGGACGCCACTGGTATGTCCTACTTCTGTAATTTCCCTTGGTTGTTTCTGTTTGTCTGTCTGTCTGTCTTACAATTTCTCAGGACTAAATAACCATTATCGTGTCAATGGGCTTCTTTTTTTACTCAAACAAGTAAACAAAAAGACAAACAAACAGACAGACAAACAAATAAAAAACAAACAAACAAAGAGACAAACGCTTTCTACCTTCTTGGCTTGGTTCGTTAGCTCCTTATAGTGTTTATAGATGTTTTACGCCATCATTTACACTGTTTAGATCATTTTGGAGGCAAGCTGCATTTGCCCTGCCGCCTGTCGGGACCAACCCAGGCAAAGAGCGATACAACGTCTGAGCAGAAGACTAAGTTGCTAAGATACTCGATTGGAAAAATCTCAACACACATTTATGGAACTCGCTTCTGGAGAGTGCAATGGTGAAAAAGATATAAAGATATAAAACAGAATCACCAGAAAGAGACAAATAATTGTTTGGTTACATCAGAACTGTCAGAAAGAGACAATTCTTTGGTTTCATCGGAACTTTCAGAAAAAGACAACTCTTGGGCTATATCAGAACTTCCAGAAGAGACAATTCTTTGGCTACATCAGAACTTCCAGAAGAGACAATTCTTTGGCTACATCAGAACTTTCAGAAGAGACAATTCTTTGGCTACATCAGAACTTTCAGAAAGAGACAATTCTTTGACTATATTAGAACTTTCAGAAAAAGAACAATTCTTTGTCTGCGCAAAAACTGTCAGATGAAGGCAATTATTTTTCTACATTAAAAAAAATGGGCTTGAAAAGGTGTTTCTTTGAGGAATGAGGGGTAGAGAAAGACAAAGAAAACATCTGCACTTGGCTTAAGAAGCTCTATGACTGATATTTAAGTTAGAAAAAATATGAG
>NW_004800798.1:0-2302 GCF_000002075.1 Aplysia californica | reverse complement strand
TCCGAATAATAAAACCATTTCATTTTTATTTGTTCCTGTGAAACTTTTTTTCAAGACGAAAAGGTTAAATTCGGTAGGTGTAGAAAGAATTGCCCTACTTATTCTTTTATGGGTTAGCCAAATCTCTAAAAGCGTCGAAAATCGAAGTGCGTGTGTGTATGAGGCCAGGGCGGAATGAGGCGCAGGTCCAGAAATTTTTGCTGCGCCAAATATTTTTCATCACCTCAGAGTACAGTACAGTGGTGGGTTTATTTAAAAAAACCCACACCTAAACAAAACAAAAAAGAGATCATTCTGTTCGCCATTCCCCATTGTGAGTTGGAATTTGGCTGAAAATGCAAACTGGACTCGTTGACATAATTCAGAAGATTTTGGAAGCGGCCTTCGTCGACCACCTGGGTGTAATGGAATACAGCGCCCCCACAGTAACACTGAGATCACCATCATCATCATCATCATCATCATCATCATCATCATCATCGTCATCATCATCATCATCATCATCATCATCATCATCATCATCATCATCATCATCGCCTTTCTCACCATGTACCAGGGCATAGACCACGAATAAACACCATTTTCCACTTTTCTCTATTCTGGGCTAGCCTCTTGATTTTTTCCATGTCTTCCCACTTTACTGTACATTAACTACTGTGACTCTTCTCCAGGTTCCACGTGGTCTTCGCCTTAATGTTTTACCCTGTCGATTTCAATCCAACACTTTCTTTGTTACGCAGTTGCTTGACTTCCAGAGAGTATATAGTTGGCGTCTGTGGCCTAGTGGTTAGGCTCTCGGACTCGCAACCGTAAGGTCGTGGGTTTGAATCCCGTCAGGGGCTCGAAGTTGTGTCCTTGGGAAAGGCACTTTACACGAGTTTCCCTCACTTCACCCAAGTGGGAATGGGTACCCGGCTATAGACAGCGAAAGATCTTGTCAGTCTGTTAGTGTTTGAGCGCATAATCAGCTGCTTGCACAATATGCTTCCCGGGAAGCTGAGAATGTTTCGGAGTGTTGTATGGTCTGCTGGGGTAATAATATAGTGTAAAGCGCATAGACCCTGCTGCTGAGCGGGGATATGCGCTATACAAATGCTATTTATTTATTATTATTATTAATAATTACTATTATTATTATTATTATTATTATTATTATTATTATTATTATTATTATTATTATTATTATTATTATTATTATTATATCCAGTCCCTCACCACCGCCTTCTTCCAACCTGATCCCTGACTGGGATCTGTCTTGTTTTCCTTTACACTGCGTCCTTGGTGACCTTGTCTGTCCATCTGATCCTCAGTAACTTTCTTAGACACTTGTTCAAGATAACATGGATTCTCTTTATGCATTGCAAAACATGATAAATATTTTTCCTCATGAGGCAAGTCACGCTTCTGTATCTTGCGTGCATCAGCCAAAACTCAAATCATTCTACCACAGATGCCAGTGGGGTTAAAGAGAGATCTTGAGGTAGGTCATTTTGTACCCCCGGGGTTGTATCCTTCACATTTTAGAATATTTCTAGTACGAAAATCTCTTTGAAACTTTCAGTATTTTTCAAAACATTATTTTGACAGACTGCTATGCAAAGCGTACGGATCGGATTATCGAGTAAATTTCCTCTTTGGAAGTGTTGGCACAGAGTTCCCCATGTCGTATGGATACGATAGTAAAACACGACGCACGGATAGGATTAATAAACCAGTTCTCTTAATTAGCCCAGTACTCTTTGTTATACCTTCTTGCTAAAGAAGAACAACAAACAAGAGGAAAAATATTCTAATTCAGCATCTTCTCTCAACCTTCTTCCAGCCTTCCTTCAGTACATTAACCACGAGACGAAATGTCCAGTCGTCGAAAAAACATTTTTGTATCAAATAGGGCCGTTTTCTTACAAAAAAATGAAACAAAAAGTGCAGTAATCTTTTTACATACGTGGATTTCGGAACATAATATCGCTTCCTAGCTTTCTGATGTCTTTGGAGTGATAGATTAGTTAATTTGATATTACGTTGGGCCACGGGGCGGATGGCCCTGGCTCGAATCCCAGGCTAGGTGTTCTTGAGATAGAGTCGTTTTGTGGAGTTCTCAAGGTCACCTGCCCATTTGGAACTTTATATTCTGAGGTCCCGCCTCCTTAATAACCTAATACTGTTGACAAGGGCATCCCCCCCCCCTCTTTTCGCCCAAACACACACACACACACACACACACACACACACACACACACACACACACACACACACACACACACATACACAAACTCAAAGTGGTTCTTTTTTTTTACGAAGA
>NW_004800797.1:0-2026 GCF_000002075.1 Aplysia californica | reverse complement strand
ATTAATGTACATTCTGTTTTCCAGTTTTCTGCAGGCGTATGAATTTCTAAAACCATAACGCTAAACACCACAAGGATTGACACTCAGGCGTTCCGAATACTCCTTACCTTTAGGTTCCTGTAGGCTATTGTTACTGATCACTGAACAAAATAATTGCAGGTCCTGTTTAAAAAGGGATCCCATCAATGGGTTTTAACCAAGGAGTTTAGAACTAATGGAGCCTCCTCTCTCTCTTCGCGGCGCCACGAGCAGTACGCCGCGGTGGGGATCAAATATGGCCGCCGAGTGTGGGCTAAATCTCGAACTGTGGCGTTTCTTTTTATAGAATCTTATCGGGCTGGGCCACGTTGTGGGGGTGGGCGGGGTGGGGGAATGCACGCAAGGAAGAGGGGATGGAGCAGGGATGAAAGAGGAGGGGCGGGTCTTGGGAAGGGACGAAGGAGAATAGGAAAAATTAAATAAAAGAGAGAGAGAGAGAGAGAGAGAGAGAGAGAGAGAGAGAGAGAGAGAGAGAGCTCTTTGAAACGTTGACATTATTTATTTTGAATGCTCTCCCATCTGAACGTCCACATATGGACTGAACCGAGAGGAAAAGAGGGAAAGCTTCAGCGTCAGGAATATGTCATGGGGAATTCGAAACATGGACACTTGCATCGCTGTCCAGCACGATACTATGCCATATGAATTCAAGGCGCTCTCATCTATCTATTTATCTATCTATCTACCTACCTACCTACCTATCTATCTATCTATCTATCTATCTATCTATCTATCTATCTATCTATCTATCTATCTATCTATCTATCTATCTATCTATAATAATACGAATAATTGTATACAACATATATATAAAGCGCATTTCCAAAAAAATAGCTCAATGCGCTTTACATTGGAATACCCATTTTCAAAACCTTTCTTACTACTTCCTTTCTTCTCAAGCAATATATATTTACACACACACACACACACACACACACACACACACACACACACACACACACACACACACACACACACACACATACACACACACACACGCACACACACACACACACACACAAACACACACACAAACACATACACAAACACACACACACGGGCTATTTTCATTCAGACGTAGGCACAGAACAGCTATAATAAATTTTTAAAAATAACGCTAAAAGCTTATGAAGGACAGGCCTGTAGAAAATACTTGAGAAGTCTTTTGAAGCTATCAAGTGTTTTTGTCTGTCTTAGTTCCATGGGTAATCTGTTCCACATAAATGGACCAAGATTTGAGAAAGATTTCTCTCCAAATGATTTGTTTGATTTTACGGGTGTCACAAGAAGGGTATTATCGTTTGATGATCTTAGGTTTCTCCTTGATTTATATATACTGATGAGTATCTATCTATCTATCTATCTATCTATCTATCTATCTATCTATCTATCTATCTATCTATCTATCTATCTATCTATCCCCTGTCTGTCTATCTCTCTCTCTCTCTCTCTCTCTCTCTCTCTCTCTGTATGTGTGTGTGTGTGTGTGTGTGTGTGTGTGTGTGTGTGTGTGTGTGTGTGTGTGTGTGTGTGTGTGTGTGTGTGTGTGTGTGTGTGTGTGTGTGTGATACAATGAAACAACATCATCATTAAGTGCCAGTGAATCAGAGATCGGCGGGCATGGTTCGCGATTCACTTTCTGCTCGAATGCCTTAAACTCCGCTCCCGCGTGGGACATACTTTCCTGACATTTCCATAAATTTCTTTGCTCGATTTTGATTGCAATCAACATTTCCACGTAGAGTATACAAAACGTCAAGGAACATGCTTCTAAGGATGTTCAAAGGTACGACCGTTCCTTTTAGCGAAGAAAGCGGCTATGTTGTTAACAAATACTTCAGCAATTTCACCCTCCATTCTGATTGTCTCTCCCACCAAGCAACAAGGACGATCAATAATTCTTTGCCAAAATGATTTAACAGCCAGCTTGTCTCTCGCTACATCACACGTCAAAAAACCCCCCCCCCCCCCCTGTTCCAAAAAAAAT
>NW_004800796.1:0-2359 GCF_000002075.1 Aplysia californica | reverse complement strand
TGTACTATCGTATCCATACGACGTGGGGAACTCTGTGCCACCACTTAACCCTATCCATATGTCGTGTTTTACTATCGTATCCATATGACGTGGGGAACTCTGTGCCACCACTTAACCCTATCCATATGTCGTGTTGTACTATCGTATCCATACGACATGGGGAACTCTGTGCCACCACTTTCCAAAGAGGAAATTTACTCATTAATCCGATCCGTACGCTTTGCATAACAGTCTGTCAAAACGATTTTTCAAGAAATACTGAAAGTTTCAAAGCGAACTTCGTACTAGTATTCTAAAATGTGAAGAATACAACCCCGGGGGTACAAAATGACCCCAGGGTGTACCGATAGGGTTAAACAATTTGAGTCAACACCTTCCCAGTACCGGTACTGGAGGCCTGGAGCCAGTACTCACACCGCCTATGGCAGTACCAGAAGTCCTGGCACTGGGTACTGGTACCTGCTAGTGCTGGGCGGCCAGGTTCCCGTTTATTGACAGCTAGGAATCGTAGGAATCGACTCCGAACCCAATGACTTACTTTCTAAGGATGTGATTTCTTCTGGTGGTTACCTGGTTGGTTCCAAACAGCTCCAGGATTTAGGATGACCTTGATTTCGAAACACTGCGAAGCATCAACTTCTTTTTTTTTTTTTTTATTCTTTTTAAAAAAGTGAATATTTTAATGATTACAGTAACTGGTAACCACGTGGTTTACGTAAAAAAGAGTTGAGACTTTTCTTCCGCGGCATTAATCGTGGGAATCCGTTCGGGAATTGATTCTTCACCCAGCTCTGGTACTTGCCAAGCCCTACTCCAATGGATCTGTCAACTATCATAAGGATACATATATATTGGCCTCCACACTCAAGAATCTATCAACTATCATAAGAATACATTAGCCTCTACACCGTAGTTCTCAAAACTATCATAAAAAATACACTGGCCTATACACTAAAGATTTATCAACTATCATAAAGATACACTGGCCTATACACTAAAGATTTATCAACTATCATAAAGATACACTGGCCTATACACTAAAGATTTATCAACTATCATAAAGATACACTGGCCTACACACTAAAGATTTATCAACTATCATTAAGATACACTGGCCTATACACTAAAGAGTTATCAACTATCATAAAGATACACTGGCCTATACACTAAAGATTTATCAACTATCATAAAGATACACTGGCCTATACACTAAAGATTTATCAACTATCATAAAGATACACTGGCCTACATACTAAAGATTTATCAACTCTCATAAGCACACTTTCGCCTCCAAACTCAAGAATCTCTCTGTTATCAAGAGACCACACTGGCCTCAACACCCAAATTAACAAATATGACAACAATTAAAAACTTCCTTACATCTGCCTCAGTTCTCCAAGCAACGCTCCCCTCTTTCTACTTCCCTTCACTTCCCCAAACACGTGTGAAAAAAATAAAAAAGTTACCGAATAATTTTTATCCTGGTACAAGCCAACACCAAACTCATTGTGAATCACGGAAATGCGAGCTTTGATCCCTGGGTCAAGGCCGTCCAGCTCCAATGCCTGGTGGTAGTCCTGGAGGGCAAAGTTCAACTCACTCTGTTTGAAGAAACAGTCTGTGGAGACAACAATTATATTACGTGTCATGACACACTGGTGTTACATACATGCAGTTGTAATTAATTTATGACCTGTAATTCATTGTAATGCGAAGACAGATCATTACGAATGTTCAGCTGTCTAAAAACCCTGACTGAAGAGTTGTACAACACTGCTCAACTCATTATTTAAAAGTTCATTAACACTTTGCAGTCACTTAGCGCAATAATGCGCGGGTGAAAATTATCCGTTCCGGTCACCTGGCGTGCGCCAGGCCCCAGAGGTCCGTTGCAGATGGGGTATTTAGTAGTGCTGGCTGAGTGACTGCAAAGTGTTAAACCCGTCTCTCCTGTCCACTCTGTGTTGTCCATTTATTTCTCAATTATGCACAAGAGTTTAACACTGCACCAGGGTATAGACCACGGACAAACACTTTCTCACCCTGCACCAGGGTATAGACCACGGACAAACACTTTCTCTTGCTTTTGGAGTTGTTTATCATCATTGCCTTTCTCACCCTGCACCAGGGTATAGGCCACGGACAAACACTTTCTCACCCTGCACCAGGGTATAGACCACAAACACTTTCTCACCCTGCACCAGGGTATAGACCACGGACAAACACTTTCTCACCCTGCACCAGGGTATAGGCCACGGATAAACACTTTCTCACCCTGCACCAGGGTATAGGCCATGGACAAACACTTTCTCACCCTGCACCAGGGTATAGACCACGGACAAACACTTTCTCACCCTGC
>NW_004800795.1:0-2317 GCF_000002075.1 Aplysia californica | reverse complement strand
GGAAAAAACATCATGTTCGCATGGATACCCAGCCATGTGGGCATCCGAGGAAACGAGCAGGTAGACGACCTGGCGAAGAAAGCTTCATCCCTTCTGCTGGGATCAACGACAAACACTCTCCCACAGACTGACTTTAGAAATAAAGTAAAAAAGTACACCTCCAGTCTGTGGGAGAGCCACTGGGAAAACCAGAAAAATAATAAATTATATGAAATTAAACCCAGACTAGAACAGCGAAATCCTTCGGATCTCTCCAGAAGAGACGAAGTCATTTTTACTCGATTGCGCATCGGACACACGGCCCTGACCCACAAATACCTCCTACAGGGAGAGGAGAAGCCGTTCTGTGTCGGATGCGACACAGATTTTACCATTAGACACATTTTAACAGAATGTCTAGACTTTGGAGAGATCCGAAGGAAATATTATAAATGCAAGAAATTGCAGGATATTTTCTCCGTCGTTGTTCCCAGCAGAATTTTAAATTTTATAAAGGCCATTGGCCTTTATGGCGAGTTGTAAAGTGAATCTGATATTATTAAAAATTTTTATTGTTACTTAAAAGTTGTTTTAGATCACAAATGTATTTACACCGAATTTGAATATTTTAACTTTTTAGCATTTTAAAGTAAATTAGTTACCAGTCGTGAAGTGAACTTTCGCAGAGGTGAACAACTTGTGTTTCGCGCGCTCATATGACCTTAGCAGTTGCGAGCGCCGTAAAACCTTATACTATACAATACATACAAAGGAGGTGAGGAGGTGGGGGCAGAAAGTGGAAATGAAAGCAGACAACAGAGCATTGCTAGAGAGCAGGAAAGGAGGTGAAAGGAGACAATTTTAGAGAAGAAAATTTTTCGGTCGCTACCCGGATTCGAACCCGGGACCTTTGAATGAGAGGCCAACACCTTAACCTCTAGGCCACGAGAGCCCCCTAGACAGAGAATGACAGAGAGGCAGATATATATATATATATATATATTGAGAGAGAGAGAGAGAGAGAGAGAGAGCGAGAGAGAGAGAGAGAGAGAGAGAGAGAGTAGGGGGGGATAGAGCTAGAGAAAGAACGCAGAAAGAGAGAGAAGAGAGAGAGAGAGAGAGAGAGAGAGAGAGAGAGAGAGAGAGAGATTGAGAGAGAGAGAGAGATTGAGAGAGAGAGAGAGAGAGAGAGAGAGAGAGAGAGAGAGAGAGAGAGAGAGAGAGAGAGAGAGAGAAAAATGAGAGATAGATTAATACTAGATAGATAGAAAGCTTCCGGTTTCATAGCGGCTCAGGCCAGTCGCTTTTTGTCAGCTCCTGTTTTATCGGTGATTTTTTTTTTCTACGGATTTCAGAGGAGAAATGTGGTTGTAATTGGTTGTAATGGGAGGAGTTCCGCATGTACTCAAGTAAGTTGGTAACTTTGTTGTCGTTTGAGTACTGTCTCTTTTCCTGTCAGCTTATGTTTACCGTTTTCAGATCGTTTCTTCTCAGTGCTTCGAGCGCAGTGTCACTGTTGTCTTTTCGGAAGGACTTCTGTAACGAGCGACCACCCCAACAAACACAATAAAGAAGAGCTAACCCTAACCCAAACCCTAACCCTAACCGTAAACCCTAACCCTGACTCTACCCCAAGCCCTCTATTCTACTCCGTCTCGTCTTTTCTATCCCTTCTCGCCCCGCTGTCGCACTGTCTTTTCACTCCCTAGATCTATCCCACCCTCACCCCTACTTGCTCTTTTCTGTGTCCTAGTATTACTTTTCCCCTGTATTAATCTTTCTGTTTTTCTGTTGTTGTTGTTTGTTTGTTTGTTTGTTGTTTTTTTTGGGGGGAGGGGGGGGGGGGGGGTTAACTCATTACTGTTCCGTGAACGCCATGGCTACAACTAACAATGAATCTGTTACAGCCTGTTTCTTCGCAGAGCACATTGACCGCTCTGTCACCGGTTACCAAGTGTGTAAGGCCTGTGAGCAAGTCGCGGGTGAGGGCAGTACTGTTGGAGCCCAAAAGCTGTATGGACAGTGGCCGGGGGATTTACCCTGCTCCGGTTCAGGCAAGGAACCAGCTCATTATAAAGGGGATTTTCATAAACAAATTTTGGTGCTGTCCTCAGCGTCAGCCCGGACGTGACAAAAGGGACAGAGGACTTTCCCCTCCGTGAAAGTCATCATTGGCAACATCCCGTTGTCAGTGTCTAATGAGGAAATTGAAATTGAAAGGATTTAAAAAACTACAGGGGAGTTGCCATTTCGTTCAAAATTTTACAAAGAGTGTAAACAGGGACAACAAATGGAAGAGATGACTATCCCAGGGCTGCGTGGAAGTTTTATCTAAAAC
>NW_004800794.1:0-2313 GCF_000002075.1 Aplysia californica | reverse complement strand
ATATCAATAGGCGGATATTAGACCATATCTTTTCATATAAACTTTGAGCTTGTCAAGTATTAACAAATGGCCAAACATACTCGGCCAACGATCGTCAGTTCTAATTGATGTCTTATGATTAGACATGATGAACAGAAAACTATAGAACCCATAGCACAGTGGTGATAGCTGTGTACATAAGTAACAGGTGACCAGGGGACGGACGGCGGGGGCCTGTTGTAATAATCAGATAACAGATCCCTGGTCGGGGGGGGGGGGTGTTTGCAGGGGCTGGGAAGGAGCGGGCAGGGGCCTCAATTGGAGGGTTCTATGGTGTGACTGGAGAGAGGAGAGAGGGAAAGTGTCCAAAACGGAGAGGGGACTTACCGGCGAACCTGGCACTGTGGGGGATCAGCCGGACCAACAGGGAGCCTCAAGTGGAGGATTAGAAGGTGTGTGAGAGAGGGTGACCAAAGATAGATAACAAGGCTAAAACAGCTCCTGGACATGGATGGCTGGTGTCACTATATATAAATTCTTGATGGTCAAAGGTGGATAGAGAGGGAATGTTGTCAGGTAGTCCAATCTACCCCACCCTCCGCCCCCGCCCTCCATTCCCTCACAATGTCTTTCATTTTCCCAGTCAAGGTAAACAATTCAATCACAAAGGGAAGTAAGCAAAAATAATGTAGTGAAATTACATAAACATGAAAAAAATGATATCAATAGGCGGATATTAGACCATATCTTTTCATATAAACTTTGAGCTTGTCAAGTATTAACAAATGGCCAAACATACTCGGCCAACGATCGTCAGTTCTAATTGATGTTTTATGATTAAACATGATGAACAGAAAACTATAGAACCCATAGCACAGTGGTGATAGCTGTGTACATAAGTAACAGGTGACCGGGGGACGGATGGCGGGGGCCTGTTGTAATAATCACATAACAAATACCTGGTTCAGGGGTGGGGGGAGTTTGTGGGGGCTGGGAAAGAGCGGGCAGGGGCCTCAATTGGAGGGTTCTATGGTGTGACTGGAGAGAGGAGAGAGGGAAAGTGTCTAAAACGGAGAGGGGACTTACCGGCGAACCTGGCACTGTGGGGGATGAGCCGGACCAACAGGGAGCCTCAAGTGGAGGATTGGAAGGTGTGTGAGAGAGGGTGACCAAAGATAGATAACAAGGTTAAAACAGCTCCTGGACATGGATGGTTGGTGTCACTATATATAAATTATTGATGGTCAAAGGTGGATAGAGAGGGAATGTCGTCAGGTAGTCCAACGGTCTGTCTGTCTGTCTGTCTCTTCCGTGCCTCACCCTCTCTCTGTCTCTCTGTCTCTGTCTCTCTCTCTATCTCTCTCTCTCTATCTATCTCTCTATCTATCTCTCTCTATCTCTATCTATATATCTCTCTCTCTTTCTCTCTCTCTTTCTCTCTCTCTTTCTCTCTCTCTCTCTCTCTCTCTCTCCCCCTCTTCCCTCATCCCCTTACATAGTGGGGACCGGACTGAGAGAAAGGAGAGGACACTCCGGTATCTGTCCGCCGACCTGTCATAGGGCCTCAATGATTCTGCCTCTGGTCTGGGATTGTGAAGGAACACCGCATGGCAAGCCCGCCTACAGACAACCTTCAGTAACACCCACCACCATCATGCACATGTACACACACAAACTTATACACACTTTTTCTAAACATGATCAGTGGGCAACTTTTGAACGTATGACGAGCTGAGCTGTGAATGGAGAGACAGTATGAGTGAAAGAACAGGTGAAAGGAAGAATGTACGACGAGTGTATCCACAGGCGACAGCAACTACAAGACGACGACACCGACCCCCCCTGGCCTGGTCCACAGCTCACGAACGAAAGGAATGCGGCTAAGGCAGTGTTTTGCCTATATTATTGACCATGGTTCGCAGGGAGCAAGGGAATGTGTGAGATTTTCTTTGTGTGTGCCTGGAGGCGGAGGGAGGGGGTGGGGTGTGAAAGTCATGCGGACGGGGATGAGCCGCGGGAGAGAACACGGGAATTAAATCAATGAGTGAAACTGAAAGAGAGGAACGACTCATGAGCCCTGGAGTGAATGGATCCTGTGTTTCTATTTTTGTATACTTTGAACTGTTACTGAATAAAGCCTAAAAAACAAACACACGCACGCTCCTCACTCTCCACTTACACACTTTACTACCACACACAGACACACTCACACACGCACATGCATACACACACACACACACACACACACACACACACACACACACACACACACACACACACACACACACACAGGAGCAAATTTTTAGGTCTATATATCTATTTCAATTTTCAACA
>NW_004800792.1:0-2323 GCF_000002075.1 Aplysia californica | reverse complement strand
GGAGGAAACGCAAGTTCCATTCCCGAAGGAATAGAATGTATATTATTATCGAGCATCGCCTTCTATCTCGTATGTTGTTAAATCCTTCTCTTACGGGTTGGCGCTGGCTAGCGGGACCGAAGTCCCCCTCAAAAACGATTTAAATTGTGTTAATAAGGGCATAGAAACACCTATATTAATTTAGTTGTTTGTTGGGTTTTTTGTTGTGAATTCTACCAGGGCCAGATCAAAAGTACAGGACTTTTCTCCCTCAGGGGACAGGGGCAGCAATATATATGTGAGGCAGCGTGATGGAATCAGGCTCTCGTCAAAATAATCAAAGTGGAGAAAATTGCATTTTTCCGCTGGTTTGTGATTTTTTATCGAATTTTTGTTTTTTGGCTCAACACTTTTCATGCCTATTAAAGAACTCATTTATGTGTGAATTTTTCTGAAAAAAAGGTTGATTAAAGGCACAAAAAATGTAAATTTTCTGTTACCACGGACTCTTAAGCTATGTAAACAACTAATCTTTGGCAGCCCTTTTCTCACTAATTTTACCTCTGAAAACAGGTGACCCCCACCTCCCTCTTTCATAAATATCTCAACTTGTATTCAAGATAAATGGATATTTTTTCATCAAAAAAAAGACAAGTGAACAAGCTTTAAGGTGATACCAATAACTCTACATGCCCAAAAACTGACGAGAGCCTGATTCCACCACGCTGCCTCACAATTACCACAACAAACGACCCCTTCCCATTTCCCTCCCTGCGTTTGTTGTTGTTGCTGTTGCTGTTGTTGTTTATGTATTTGATGTTGTTTTTTTGTGTTGTTGTTGTTGTTTTTGTTGGTATTGTTGTTTTGGTTTGTTTGGTTTTTTTTTACATGACAGCACTTATTTTTGCTTTTGTTTTTTACTTGAAATAGCACCGTGTTAGACACAAACCTGTTTAATACGGCTAGGTTTCTTCTTGACAATGGGCGTTGTTTTAGACAAGTTCAACTATAGTGCGGTCAAAAATTCGTTTCACAACTTATTCTCAAATATCTTTTTTGCGTCTGAATCAATGTCTTTTTTACTTTGCACATCAGTTTGCATCAAGTTATTTTAAATTAATCATACTTTTTCACTACAATTGAGGCTAGATTTTTAAAATTTTCGTCATAAATTTATAATATGAAATATTACAAATCTCCTCACGCAGAAAATGGAATTGTTCACAGCACTTCCCACTTCTAACACACATTTTGCGTACGCATGTATCTTACGTCACAGCTCACAAATGACACTTTTTATTGGCAGAACTAGTTAGGCTACAACTACAAGAAATTCATTTCATAGTGAACACTTTTTAAACTAAAAGTTCTTTAAAAAAATACGTACAATAAAAATAATCTCGTGATTAGAAAAAAATGACGGACTTGTTTTTAAAAGCGATATTGCCCCTGCTGTAAAACTTTTAAAATCATAAGAAAAAATCCACTGGGATGTTTTTTATTAGTATCTATTAAAGTATTTTCTAGAATACAGCTAACAGGTGTTTACAAAAATATTGATCTGTTAAGACAAATTGATACAAGTCACTGTGCAAAACTGGAGAGTTTCTGTTCGATAGTTGAGGAGATATTTGGCAATACGTTGCGTCACGAATTTTTGACCGCACTCTATAATATGATCTGTTCTCTGCTGTCTTCCTTCCCCGCGGGTGTCACGTTCATATATTGCACTTTTACAGAGCAGAACCGAACTTTACAGAGCAAGCAAGAACCGTGTTCAATAAGTGCAGTCTTGTTACTCTCATCTTCTTCACGTAACGGAGAGAGAACCACCGTCACGTCCCTGACAGCTAAAACCGTTAACTCAATTCCCGATCGCTGTACTCTTATCTGGAGCTGGTGTATCTTTTTCAAGGGAGATATGATTATTTTTGTAACACGAGGCATACATTTCATACCCCCCCCCCACATTTTTTCAAAAATTCTCCACTCCCCGGTTTTCAACGGTGGCCTACATTCATTGCTTCACGTAAGTCAAAAAGCAGGCGTCGTTTACCGTTCTGTTGTTTAAAATACCAGTACCTTTGTTTGTTGAATGGCGGTTGTAGGCGCTTCCTAGTCGCACGCAAAAGAGTCCCGAGTTCGATTCCAGAGCGGGGAGAGAGATGCTTTATCGAGTAATTCTGTCTTTGCCAGCCAGTCTGCACCTACATTAGAGGGATGACGTGGCAGGTGAGCACAGACCCGTGCTGTTTATTTGTTCACGCCAGGACTGACTCTGGTAGTTTACGCTCAACTCTGTCAGCGAGGATTCAGGAAGCGTTCAAGTTTGCAGTCGATAACC
>NW_004800791.1:0-2322 GCF_000002075.1 Aplysia californica | reverse complement strand
ACGCGTGAACACACTTTTGCGTTTCTCTGATTTCGCACAATTTGCCAAGCCTGGTTTTTTAAGGTCAGTTTTGAGTGACCATGTACCGGGCGTCTCTTAACGTAGATGAAATAATAATGTGTCAGATGATGCAGAGTTCATTCCCACTTGGCTCGGTCCTATCGGAGACGGACGTTAAACTAGGAGGTCCCGCCCCTTAAATAACCTAATAGTGTTGATAGGGGCGTTAAACCCATACCGTTTTCTGAGTTCATTCAGATTAAAAATAATATACAGCATGAATGGGTAGTGCAAGCCTATAACACGATGATTGGGAAATAACATTTTCAAGTTTCTTTAGAACGACACTATATAGATGTTTTACACGCCCATGGACACAATTTAAACCAATTAGGAGGCGGGCTTCAACCCTGCTGTCAGAGCTAACCCAGGCTGAGAGGAATACAACAACGGTTACAACGTCCCAGGAGAAAGACCAAGATACTCTATAAAAATGCACCCCTCACTGGACGTAAAATCACGTGGTCCTCTGCGAGGGCGACGGCCTACTAGAGTCTAGTCCGAGCGCCAGATGAAAAAGCTTGTTTTGCGTCATAAAGTTTTTTTCTTTGGTGATTCTAACAGAGTTTTCATTGCTGATTTCAAATCTAATGGGGGCCAAATGCTAAACTTTGGGCATTTTTGTTTAAAAGTGAAAATCCAAGATGGCCGCCATAGAATTTCGAGTGAAAGATGTTGTGAGGGATATCATGCATTTAAAGACATAAAAATGTACAAACTTAATTAAATAGCAGTCAGCGTGACAAAAGTAACCACACTTGATGTAATACACATCAAATATTCGATAAAATGGCAGCTTCAAAAAGAAAAAAAGATGGCCGCCATATAGTTTTCATAAATATGCTGATCCGCAATACACTTGAAATCGTCGCATAAAATCACGACCTCGCATGGATAAGTTCTGTCTCGTGGCAGAGGGCGACACACACACACACACACACACACACACACACACACACACACACACACACACACACACACACACACACACACACACACACACATACGTACACACACACACACACACGCACACACACACACACACACATACATATATATATATATATATATATATATATATATATATATATATATATATATATATATATATATGTATATTTTTATATAGACTACAATATTACTTTAAAGTATTTCATCAAAGACGTGTGGATGCAGGCGCCTAATGGATCGGAGATAGTAAAGACAGTTGCAAGCATAGTTGACGTTCCAGACTCAAAGATGTAGGGGAACATCTTTTCTACAGCAAACAAGTGAAGAGTCCAGTCAGCTTCTCTCTCAGCCCAAACAAAGGCCTTCACAATGAACACTGGGTTAAGGAGCACTCAACCCAAAGTCTTGTGGTTTTGCTCTGGGTGCTTTTGGTGACCAGACATTGCGTGAGTGCAGCCATGGTGTGCACGTCAGTGTTGGGGAGAATGGGTCGCAGTAACTCCTCAACAAGAAGTCTCAATGCTTTTACATTTTGTGGGTATTTTTTCCGGGTCAACATTTTTAGCACCCCTATCAATGCTGAGCCAAGAATGTCTTCAATGCCACTTCCTCCCATCAGGTATCCCACAGCACTTTCAAAACTCCTCAGCATGTGCCTACCGCCAAGTCTTGGGGTGAACTTCTGAAACTGTTCCTTGTCAACCCATGTGATGTGGACAAGTTCTTTGTACAGCTGGTAGTCACTGGTGAATATTGACCATCCCTGACCAGTGAGCTTCAACCATTGCTGTCTTCACGGTGTCTGGCTCAGATGGGATCATGTCCAGGAATGGGCTGTACACCGCATCTGTCTTTGGTTGGGGTTGTTGTTCTGCACTGCGGGTACGTTGTGAGTTATAACCTTCATACGCAGGTCTTGAATCTTCGCCGAGTGCTTGTTTAAAAAATGACAGATCTTGAGTTGCAGTTTTATTCAGAGAAACGTGTGGCAAGAAAGACCAGAGATGGGACATGTCGCAGGCTCAGTTCTTCCGACATAAGGGGTTTCGTGTTTCCTGTGTACCGTTGAACTGCAACGTCACCAAGTGTCAGATTATCGGACTTGTTTCTGTTTTGTTGAGACGCCTGATGGCTGGAATATCTTGCATTTCCCACACCTGCTCTGACTAGCCGTGCGTTGATTTCTGGCCTTTTGGAGATGATATTTGCGTGTCAAAGTTGCCAGCTACAACTTGAACAAGTCCATGGTTACTGTCAAAGTAGGCCAGTCCTCGTGTAACAGATGCCATAGCAACAGTAGCTGAACACCGA
>NW_004800790.1:0-2325 GCF_000002075.1 Aplysia californica | reverse complement strand
TTCAGCACACGGCATGGAAAGAATGTTTAGGTGCCTTCAGGACCTTTTGTGACATGAGTAGAGAAGTTCCGTCAGATTGGATCTATAGCGGGTAGGAACTAAAAATTTCCTTTAAAATGACCACTTCAGGTCGAACACGCACCATGCGCAGCCCTTTAAACGTCATCAAGGTGCAGATTTCAGTAGTTGAGTCTATCCGAAGACGATCTGCAACTAGGACTTTCCTACACCTCAACAGTCTGCACTCTCAGGGCCGATATGACATGGATTAGAGCATGACATCCGCGAGAGGTGTCCGAACCACTTGACATTTCGTAAGTTCAGCACACGGCATGGTTCCTCGATTGTCTTGAAAAGCGGGATCATTTCCTGTTTAGTGAAAAGCCCATTTTCACACTGCGGGATATGCTGACTCAGAAAGTGCTGTCTATTGGCCACCCCACTCCCTATGGTCTCTAGAAGCCACTTCATACTGAATATGTTCAGTGTATGTGGCTTTAAACACTCATGGGTTAGCAGGTCCTTGAGTTTGGACACCATTGAACATTTCGAACGACACGTTAAAAATGTGTCAAGTCCAAAGGAGGGCATGTAGAGCACTGCTTCTAGGAATTCTAGAATAAAATTGTTAGTTTTTCAACTCTATGAAAGAAATTAAATATTGTGTAGATGTTGCAGGGATGGAAAATTAAATGTCAAAGAGAAAATAAAGAAAAAGGTCAACCAATCTTTTCACGACTTCCTTCGTATGTATGTATGTATGTATGTATAGTATAAGGTTTTACGGCGCTCGCAACTGCTAAGGTCATATGAGCGCGCGAAACACAAGTTGTTCACCTCTGCGAAAGTTCACGTCACGGCTGGCCAACTAATTTACTTTAAAATGCTAAAAAGTTAAAATATATATTCAAATTCGGTGTAAATACATTTGTGATCTAAAACAACTTTTAAGTAACAATAAACATTTTTAATAATATCAAATTCATTCTACAACTCGCCATAAAGGCCAATGGCCTTTATCAAATTTAAAATTCTGCTGGGAACAACGACGGAGAAAATATCCTGCAATTTTTTGCATTTATAATACTTCCTTCGGATCTCTCCAAAGTCTAGACATTCTGTTAAAATGTGTTTAATGGTAAAATCTGTGTCGCATCCGACACAGAACGGCTTCTCATCTCCCTGTAGGAGGTATTTGTGGGTTAGGGCCGTGTGTCCGATGCGCAATCGAGTAAAAATGACTTCGTCTCTTCTGGAGAGATCCGAAGGATTTCGCTTTTCTAGTTTGGGTTTAATTTCATATAATTTATTATTTTTCTGGTTTTCCCAGTGGCTCTCCCACAGACTGGAGGTGTACTTTTTGACTTTATTTCTAAAATCAGTCTGTGGGAGAGTGTTTGTCGTTGATCCCAGCAGAAGGGATAAAGCTTTCTTCGCCAGGTCGTCTACTTGCTCGTTTCCTCGGATGCCCAGATGAAGATCAGTCTACGGACTGTCCCTTGCCAATACACCTCTTTGGCCCAGGTTTTCCTCTTAGACGTGAGGGTGGCATGGTCCTTGCCACCCAGTCGGTTTGGAGCTGAAACCACTTCAGTTCCTTGGTCAGTCTTGATGGGAGGGTCTCGTACACTCTCGTGGAGAGTGTAGCTCCGGGGTAGCCCTGGCACAGCTCTGGTCATCCGAGCAATGTGTCCCCTTGTTGGGCTCCGTGGCGGGCGGGGAGCCCCGGAGTTGTACCAATCATTACACTCTCATGGACAACAAAAAACCTACTGACCCTTCCCCAACTCTCATCGTTGTTAAAAAGTCTTGGCTCACGGAGGCAGGTGCGGCTGCTAAGCCGAGTAAAACAACAACCTCGGCTAAAAGGACCTTTATGGACGCCTCTGCCCTCCCTACTCCCAGGGAACTTCCACGGTAGCCGTGCGTGGCCAAATGTCCAGAAGCTGTCCGCTGGTCAAGTGCACAACAGAAACAGAATGGGGGCTCTCGTGGCCTAGAGGTTAAGGTGTTGGCCTCTCATTCAAAAGTCACGGGTTCGAATCCGGGTAGTGACCGTAACATTTGCTTCTCTAAATTGGTCTCCTTTCACCCCCTTTCCTGCCCTCTAGCAGTGTTCTGTCGTCTGCTTTCGTCTCCTCTTTCTGTCCCCCTCCTCTGGATTCTGATTCTTTCTACAGCGTTTCTACTGCTACTCCTTTGCTTCTTCTTATTCTGTCTTTCAGTCACGCCCCTGATCTCGGACAAGGGCGAAAAATCTCGGAGGGCCCGTGTGCAAGTTGCGGGCGTTAAAGTTCCCTTGGTTGTCTAAAATCGATAAGAGTA
>NW_004800789.1:0-2326 GCF_000002075.1 Aplysia californica | reverse complement strand
AGAGAGAGAGAGAGAGAGAGAGAGAGAGAGAGACAAACAGACAGAGACAGAGACAGAGACAGAAACAGAGACAGAGACAAAGACAGAGACAGACAGGGGACAAACAGACAGACAGACAGACAGACAGACAGACAGACAGACAGACAGACAGACAGACAGACAGACAGACAGACAGACAGCAGACGAACAGACTAAAAGAGAGACAAAGGCAGAGAAAGAGAAAGAGACAGACAGACAGACAGACAGACAGACAGACAGACAGACAGACAGACAGACAGACAGACAGACAGAGATATGAAGGTACAAAGAGAGAGAGAGAAATTGAGAGGGAGAGAGAGAAAGAGAAAGAGAGAAAGAAAGAAAGAGAGAGCGAAAAAAATTGAAAGAGAGAGAGGGGAGGGAGAGTGAAAGAGAGAGATGCAGAGAGACGTGAGAGTTGACAGGCACTGATTTTATGTTGCTCTCTATGAGTTCGACAGCGGACTGTATATTTGCACCCCGCGGGAAATAATAATGCCATTCCCCAGCAAGTAATTTACGTTTAAACGTGATTACAGTTTTTAACAATCATATTTTATCATCATGCTCAAAAAATCAAGTTTAGAGCCTGTCAAAAAACGTTCTTTCCTGTCTTCTTTAAACTTGGCAGAAACCAATATAGTAAAAGCTTTCGTGAGTTTTCTGTTCCCGAAAAGATCATGCGTTGCCTATTCCAAAGTTTCGACAGGCAAATGAGTATGCGCTGCTAGATTAAATTCCTGAAAAGACATTCAATGGGTTTCGAGGGAAATTGGGCTGTTTTAGAAGTGCACAGAAAAGTAAAGAAAAAACAAATCGCAAAATGGATCCCGAGTATGGAGTAGAATAGTCTTTTTGCCATGCACTTTACACAGCATTTTGTAAATGGAATCAATATTTCAGAGTTTAAAAAATTATGGCAAAGTTCATCCCTCACCCTCTTTAAACTAAAGGCGCATGATTTTTTTTTTCTTTCTTCCATTAAAAAAAATCATAGCAGTTCATTCTATCATTATTGATGAAATTCCCTTTCAAACCAAATGATAGTATATTACATTAGGTGGTAAGAGTAAACCACCTCAAATCTATGAAAATCTATCTATCTATCTATCTATCTATCTATCTATCTATCTATCTATCTATCTATCTATCTATCTATCTATCTATCTATCTATCTATCTATCTATCTATCTATCTATCTATCTATCTATCTATCTATCTATCTATCTATCTATCTATCTATCTATCTATCTATCTATCTATCTATCTATCTATCTATCTATCTATCTATCTATCTATCTATCTATCTATCTATCTATCTATCTATCTATCTATCTATCTATCTATCTATCTATCTATCTATCTATCTATCTATCTATCTATCTATCTATCTATCTATCTATCTATCTATCTATCTATCTATCTATCTATCTATCTATTTATCTATCTATCTATTTATCTATCTATTTATTGAGAGAGAGAGTGTGTGTGAGAGAGAGAGTGCATTTGTGTGTGTGAGAGAGAGGGAGGAAGAGAGAGAGAATGTGTGTGTCTGTGTGAGAGAGAGAGATAGACAAAAAGAGAGGGATAGAGAGAGAGTGAGAGAGTGAGAGAGAGAGAATACGTTCATATGTGTGTAAGAGAGAGTGCATTTGTATGTGTGTGTGTGTGTGTGTGTATGTATGTGTGTGTGTGTGTGTGTGTGTGTGTGTGTGTGTGTGTGTGTGTGTGTGTGTGTGTGTGTGTGTGTGTGTATTCAATGGCGTCCGAAAAACCATGAAGATGTATTCACCCAATCATCTTTTTAAAAGAAGCATCAAATATATTACTAACAACATTCTCTATTTTTTGTAGAAACGGTATGTGTGTTTGGGGGGGGGGGGGGGGCTGATCAAAGGGATCTGCATCTTGAAGAATTTTTGGCTATCTCTCTTGAAGGAACTTTAGCTTATCGAAGGCAAGTAAACTGTTGCGAGACAGAAAAAAATGACTCATTTGATGTCTACTGACTTAATTATCTAGGGGCGCCTGCAGGAATGCTCAGTATCATATTAGATAGTGCAGTTACAGCTAAAAAAAAACAACATATGTCTTATTGTTTCTATAGTGTAGAATGACGTGTCTAGCCACCCCCCACCACCACCCCCCCAACCGCCATGGGTCTTTTATTGTCTATCTGCATATCTGGGTGATTCTCTCTCTCTCTCTCTCTCTCTCTCTCTCTCTCTCTCTCTCTCTCTCTCTCTCTCTCTCTTTCTCTCTCTCTCTCTCTCTCTCTCTCTCTCTCTTTCTCTGTCTCTATCTGTGT
>NW_004800788.1:0-2330 GCF_000002075.1 Aplysia californica | reverse complement strand
CTCTCTCTCTGTCGTTCTGGTTCCTCACCTCATGTTCTAGGGCAATGGACCCATGAACTAAAAAACACAGTCAAAACATGACCTCTGCAACCTACAGCAATAAAAAGAGTAAAACTGTACTCAGATATCTCCCTCGTGACTTTATACCAACCCCTGACCCTCCCTTCACCCACACACACATAACCCCATGTCCCAATCTCTTTTACTTCTGTAATCTACTCATCCAGTTCCTCGTTATCTTTTGGGGCCTCACCACCTGATCCTCCAACTTCCATGTTTTTAATCGGCTGTGATGTTATCATGACCGTCCACGGGAAGTTTATTTATTATAGTAAACTGAGGTCGGGGAGGTCAGTGACCCTTCGTCTGGTTCGCTGACCAGACAACCAGGAACTTTTGCCAGACGTCTGGCATTTGAGCTTTGCATGTTTCTCTTATCTTTTTTTTCCCTCAACATCCCCAACCGAATGTTCTAAATCTCCGCCCACACATCTCATTAACTCTTCACATCCCTAGGCTAGGCCTACCGAGCACCCAGTGTAGGGGTTTAAATTGTCTGGTCTGGAAGAAGCGAAGCGAAAACGAGGCAGAAAGTATTATTGTTATAGTAGAGGGTTTTACGGCACTCGCAACTGCAAAAGGTCACATGAGCGCCAAGCAGAAAGTATGGCCACTGGAAAGAGCGGGGGGAAGACCTGCATGCGTTGATTGGGCGAATTACTTTCGAGTATCTCCGTTCGTCTGTTGGGATATTGTAATCCTCGGGGGAAAAGGAAGATAGGAGTTACTGCGAGATAGAGCTTGCTGAACGCCTGTTTTGTTGTTTTGTTGTTGTTGTTGTTTTTTTTTTTTGCATGTAAAGTGCACGTCAGAAAGACGGGAACCCCCCCCCCAAAAAGCAGGAAATTGCCTAGAATTATCGCCCCCTGTAACACTGTTGGATCATTTAGGAGAGAGGACCTCCGAATTTAACACCAGTCTCTGGTGGGACCGAGCCAAATGTGTTACGACGTGGTGAAATCATGCGCCCGTCAATTTTTGAGAATGTGGAGCTATTGGTACCATCTGAAAGCTGATTTATTTGCCTTGCTTCTGGTGAAATAAATACCTATCTAACATAAATAGAACTCAAGATATTTGAGATTGAATGAAGCGAAGTCGTCTGGTTTCAGTCGTAAAATTAGCGAGAAAATGGCCGTCAAAGTTTGGTAACTTCAATAGCTAAAGAGTCTTTGAAAACAGAAAAATGACATATTTTGAGCCTTTAATCAACGTTTTTTAAAAGTAAAATTCACAAGGAAATGTTCCTTCAAATGGACGTAAGAGAGGTCGAGCCCAACAATTTTAAAAATGCGATAAAAAATTTCCAACTGGCAGAAAAATGCCTGTTTCTCCCATTTCTGTATTTTGACGAGCGCCTGATTTCACCACGCTGCCTCACAAAAAGGTGGAGAGCCTCAAACACTCACCAACGCAACCCAAGTTCAGAACACCCCATTGGGGATTGGAACTAGGGCTATCCTCTTCATAGCACAGCACTATACCAACCTGCCCCCATGGTTTTATAAACCTCGCATAATTTAGCTAATTTGATTTTTTTTTTTTCGTGCATAATTTCTGATTATGTTCCTTTATCATTCTTTGTTAAAATCAACAGAATCGCATAATTTCATATTTTTGGGCTCAGTTTGCATGATTTCAGAATTTTTCTTTCTTAAAACGGCGGGGACAGACCAACTGAGCTAAAGGCGTAAAGAAAGAAGAAAAAGTAGTAATCTATTTGACGGGATTTTTCAACCTGGTAGGGCCACCAGCAGCTGCTGGAGCTAGCAACTCGACGTAGCCTAGGCTACAGGTTGTCCGTCTCCTAAATAAGCAGTGGGTGCTCGGGTGCTCGTCTGGCTGGTCACGTGACTCTTGAGTACCAAACACTGTGTGTAGTACCAAAGGTCTTCGACCGGCCCTGACCTAGCTCGGGCCCAGACTCAACAAGGCCAGGTATCTTTGCTTATCGCCGAACCCTGGTCACGTGATCCGGAACTTTCTGGTGTACGGTCGGGATCTGTTAGCAGCCTAGACTGGCCAGCTGCAAAAATGTTGTAAGCCTCAAATTTTGAAATCAAAAAGAAAAAAAAAAACAGTTTTTAAATCTGTGATATCAGCTGCATAATATCATGCTCCAGAAGTACCGTGTCAAAATTCAAATTCTAAATCAATTTGAATATTATAAAGGCAAAAATAAACAATTCAGGTACAATTGTTAAAAGAATGAAACAGTTTGTTCCTCTCTCTCTCTCTCTCTCTCTCTCTCTCTCTCTCTCTCTCTCTCT
>NW_004800787.1:0-2329 GCF_000002075.1 Aplysia californica | reverse complement strand
GCCACCATTCAGGCCTACAGGGGGTCCCAAACTCAATGAAAGACATTGTGTGTAATTTCCAATGTGACATTTTAGTTTTAGTAAGAGTTTTACGGCACTTGCAACACAATAAGGTCATATAAGTGCCGAAGATTAGAGATGTTACAAGAGAGTAACAAACACAAAAAAGGAGGAGAGATTAGGACAATAGATGTTTGGTAGGAAAGAAGGAGCAAACCACACCAGAGCACCCACCAACCACCCACAATGTGACATTACCATTGTTTTCAATCAGATGCGGAGAAGGACGACGAAGGCCGAATGGACATCATGTTTGACCGTCTCATGCTGATGGAGCTCAGGGAGAATGTCTCGCGTCTAGACCCACAATCCTTTGCGGAGCTGAAGAGTTACAATGAACCTCCTCCAGTCATTCACGACATTCTGCGGGCCACTTTGGCTCTGTTCTACCTGGATAGAGCTGGAATGGGAGGATTTGATGACTGGAGCACAGTGAAAAATGTAAGTTCTATATTTTACTTTTTGTTTTTGTTAATGATAAAACTTTTAAAATGAAAACAGTTGCAACTTAAACTTGTTTTATACTGTACGTAAATGGTTGTTTTAGTAGGTTTGACCAACGATGGTACAAGATAGTTCACTTGACCAAAAAAGAGTCCACAAAAGTCCGTGCATTAGTTCAGATGGCGCTGCAGTCTTTGTTTTGAAGCTCTCTTTCGTATCTCCAGAAGAAGAGTAGGAATGGCACAGTTTGTTAATTTCGCTTTTATTGTTTTTCACTCAAGTAGGGTAACTCTGTTCACAAAGTCCGCACTTTTTCGAAGAGGGCGCCACCGGATTTTTGTGGACACTCTTTTAACTGGCTCAAAGAGAGGAGTAAACTATCTTGTTATGAACGATCTTTGGTTCGACAGCACATTACAAAATTAATTTTTATGTATGCCTTTTTGTATTTATATATATGTGTAATAGGTCTTTATCATATATTTTATGGGTTGTCTTCAGTACATTATAATAATAAATAATGGATTGCATTTATATAGCGCATATCCACTTATGCAATGCTCTATGCGCTTAACATGATACATATTATGGATTTACAAATCAATTTTAAAGGTACATAGTGTTACATACTCATGCAAACACATATGCACCACACACACATACATACACACATACACACATACGTACATATGCACATACGCACATACAAACTCACAACGATCTACATCTTGGATGCATTCTGTCTAATCGAAATATGATGAAAATAGAAATGATTTTAGTTTCTTCTTAAAAATTTCTAGATTTTCTGCTTCTCTGATAGTTTTTGGAAGCCTATTCCAAACAAGTGGGGCAAAATATGAAAAAGAGCGTTGGCCATATCACATGTACCAGGAGCTAGACAATAAAACTGTTGGTATTTCAAGCGATCTGTGATACCAACGACAAACAGAATAATTTTACTTGAGACAAAAGTCTTTTAACCCTATCCGCACGCCGTGGGGTCATTTTGTACCCCCGGGGTTGTATTCTTCACACTTTAGAATACTTCTAGTGCGAATATCTCTTTGGGAAACTTTCAGCATTACTCAAAAAAATCATTTTGACAGACTGCTATGCAAAGTGTACGGATCGGATTGACGAGTAAATATCCTCATTGGAAAGAGGTGGCACTGAGTTCCCCACGTTGTATGGATACGATATTAATACACGACGTACAGATAGGGTTAATCATATTGATGTTCCAGAGAATAATCTTATTTTATTAAGACCCACTTTCAGGCCAATGGGTGAGAGGGAAAGGAGAGTAGAATACACAGCAGGATACAGGCAAAGCTTATTGAAAACCAAACTGTACATGTTAAATCGAAGCTTTCTGCCTATCAAATTAAATTGTCAGGGGAAAAAGTGTACGTCTTAGACAGGTGGCAGTCCTATACAGTTTCAGTATAATGTTAAAAAAAAACAACCCATAAAGCCACATGGGGAAAGTTGAAAGTGGCCGTTTGTACAGGTGATTGTCTCATACAGGTGGCCATGTTAAGCAGGTTCGAATGTACATTATTTTGATGAAAAATTTTATTTATGTCTCCGTCTATATGTGTTTATATGTATGTGAGTAAAGTAACTCACCACATGAAATGACAAACAGCTCAGTTGACTCCTTGACATCTCATACAAAGACCACGTTTCAAATGCTGAAGTACGAAAGAGAATCACCAACGCAGTGGGGCAATATGAAGATCTACTGACCACAGTGAAGAGACGAAAACTAAAATGGTATGGGCATGTCACAAGATCCACAGGACTTGCCAAAACAATCCTGCAA
>NW_004800786.1:0-2333 GCF_000002075.1 Aplysia californica | reverse complement strand
ACTGTAATATGATATAACAGGCGCTGTTTCCATATTTATTCCCTATGCACTCGTGGACCCCTGATGGTGCGTTCCCTACCAAGAACTTCTCCGGCGAGGGGGGGTCCTTTATTGTTTTTTAGATCAAGCTTGAGGGAAGACACAGTACCCCGCCGCATCGGGTTGCAATACATGCAAACAGACTATGTTCTAAAATGTACACGGTTTGTGCACCTATCTTTTCCCCA
The DNA here is from genome assembly GCF_000002075.1 of Aplysia californica. Lineage (NCBI taxonomy): Eukaryota > Metazoa > Mollusca > Gastropoda > Aplysiida > Aplysiidae > Aplysia > Aplysia californica. The sequence goes on along the minus strand of NW_004800786.1, from coordinate 2,106 downwards.
CCCCACCCTTTCACTTTCAGTAGGCTAGCCGTATCTACAAGATTTGGAGGCTGTTTATTGTTCGATGGGAAAAATCACTTGGACCGACTGAAGTATAGTCTGTTATATATTTTATAAATCATACAGGATTTGTAACTCATGTACATTCCTGTGTCGTTCTTTCTCGTGTTTTCAATATGGCCATTCCCTATTGCTCAACTTTTTGAGATAACGATTCTTCCTGCCGAGTCAAGAAAGACAACAGAAGAGCACAGCACCATTGCCTTTGACTAAAGCTATGCCCACAGACAACGTTGAACATCCAAAATCATATGACATGTACTTTAAGCTTGTGTGGGTTTTGGGCTGTTGTTTTGGTTTTGTTCATTTTGCTCGGGTCGTCTGTTTGGATTTGTTACGTGTTTTCCGGCGTTTGCAACTGCATGTGGTAGGACTTCTGAATTTTCCACGTGTGGCGGTCGAAGCCTACTCTTATCAATTTTAAGACCACCAAGGGATCTTTAACGTGCGCAACTTGCACACGGGACCTCCGAGATTTTTCGCCTTTGTCCGAGAAGGCTAGGTGTTAGATCTTTCTTACCATAAGATCAGGGATGTGGCTGAAAGACAGCAGTAAGATGAAGCGAAGGAGTAGCAGTAGAAAGGCTGTAAAAGAATCAGGAGGACAGAGGAGGTGGCAGGGGGTAGAGGGCGCAGAAAGTGGAGACAAAAGCAGATGACAGAACATGATTAGAGAGCAGGAAAGGACGTGAAATGTAATGGATTTAAAGTGTAGCAAGAGGGGCAATACATCTAGATATGAGTCGAAGGTTTCACGTACATGCCCTGTACATCATCATCATCATCATCAATGACTTTCACCCCTGGCAGGGTATAGGCCACACACAAGCTCCTTCCATTTATCTCTGTCCTGGGCCATCCTTCCAAGCTCGTTCCAAGTGAGCTTCATCTCTCTCATGTCCCTTTCCACGTATCTCCTCCATGTTTCCCGTGGCCTAACCCTGCCTCGTGCTCCTTGTGGGTTCCACAGCAGTGACTGTCTTGTGATGTTTCCGCTGGTCTTTCTTAAGGTGTGTCCCATCCATCGCCACTTTCTTAGTCCCATTTCTACTTCTGTATCCTTTTGTCCTGTCCTTTCCCACAGCTCTTCATTTTTTATTCTATCCTGCCACCTAATTCTTAGAATACTCCTCATACATCTGTTGATGAAAGTCTGGACGTTATTCAGTACTGTCTTTGCTGTCTTCCAAGTTTCGCAGTCATAGAAGAGCACACACTTGACGTTGGAGTTAAAGAGTCGAATCTTGGTGCGCAGTGAGATGTTGCTTGCCTTCCAATCTTTTGATAACTGATTGAATGCTGACCTTGCCTTGGCGGTTCTTGCTTTAACATCTGCCTCGGTTCCACCTTTACCACCAATAGCACTTCCAAGGTAGGTAAAGGAGTCTACTTCTTCCAGGGGAGTGTCTTCCACTGTCACAGCAGGGCTTGAAACTTTTCCTAGCTTCACTACTTTTGACTTGCCTGGATGTATACGTAGGCCAACACTCCTTGATAGGCTGTTGAGTTCCTTGGTCTTTTCTTGCATCTGAGCATGTGTGAGAGAGCAGTGCAAGGTCATCTGCGAAGTCCAAGTTGTCCAGCTGCTACCAAGGGATCCACTGTATTCCATTACGCTTGCCTCTGGTGACTTCTTTCATGACCCAGTCAATTGCCAGTATGAAGAGAAAAGGTGAAAGCAAGCATTCTTGACGTACTTCTGTGTGTACCTGGAATGGTTCTGAGAGTTGTCCTTCGTTGAAGACTTGGCGTTTTGCCCTGTACACGTGTCCATAATTATCATGTTATGCCCAAAGTTCAATGGAAGTGAGGGAGTGAATGTATTAAAGAGGGAGAAAAAGCGCGACACAGAAAGAGAGAGAGAGAGAGAGAGAGAGAGAGAGAGAGAGAGAGAGAGAAGAGAGAGAGAGAGAGAGAGAGGGAGAGAGAGAGAGAGAGAGAGAGAGAGAGAGAGAGAGAGAGAGTGTGAATGTGTGTTTGTGTATGTGTGTGTGTGTGTTTGCATTCGTATGCGTCATGTGTGTATGCGTGTGTGTGTGCGCGAGC
>NW_004800785.1:0-2343 GCF_000002075.1 Aplysia californica | reverse complement strand
TTCATCATCATTGTTTAAAAAGCCAGACTAGGTAGTCTTGCATGATTTCACGGACAAAAATATAAAATATAGAATGTTTAAAATTCTTGAATTATGAATCAGCTCGACGCTTGGCCACGTATGCTTCCTAGGGAGCAACTTTCTTATGATGATGACGATGATGATAAAGATCTTCATCATCATCATCTTCATCATCATCATCATCACAGACCAAACAATTCCCCGCCCTTTTTTTTTCTTTAAGTAAAACAATGTGTAACTAACAAAACAATATTTTGTTTGCGCTACCAAAACCAGGAGACGGGATTTTTAAAAAAACGTGAAAAAATATATATAAATGAGTATCCTGTTGTAATATCACATCGGTCTGGGGGGGGGGGGGTGTTAATATAACAAAGATAAGTTCAGTTCATCCACAATATCATATAGAACAACAGTGAATGGAGGCGTTCATTGTAAGAGCACAATTTTAAATAAAATAACTATGAATTGAGGCGTTAAATGTAAGAGAACAAATTACACAATAACTGTTAATTGAGGCGTTCAATGTCAGAGAATATATCAAAATAATAGTGAATTGAGGAGTTCAATGTAAAAGAGTAAATATAAAATAACAGAGAATTGAGGCGTTCATTGTAAGAGAATAATATTATACAAAATAACAGTGAACTGAGGCGTTCAATGCGATAGAACATTATTATAAAATTTCGTTATTTGAGTCGTTCAATGAAAGGGAGCGTAATTATAAAATAACAGAGGCGTTCAATGTAAGTATTATATAAAATTACAGTGAATAGAGGTGTTCAATTAAGAGAACGTATAAAATTACAGTGAATAGAGGTGTTCAATTAAGAGAACGTATGAATGAAGAGTGACCCAAAGTCCAATGTGTTCATGGAGATCAATACGCCTCTATACTCCAAGTTAAGCAGCACAAAAGGAGAACTCAGCACAGCCTTGAAAGACTTTCCTCGCGTTCACGTGATAGAAATAAGCAATGTTTGACCCATGATAAGAGATGTGTGCACAACCTGTACTAATTCATTATGAAAACTTTGCTCATCAAATGAGTGTTTTATGTGATGTGATATAGGCCAATGGTCTTAAACTCTGAATAAACTTACTTACTTACTTACTCTCACATTCACATCCTGCTTCTAAGTCTGTTTTGGGCTATTCCACAGTAACTATATTTTTTGTTTATTAGAGGTTTTATTGCACTCGCAACTGCATAAGGTCTTATAAACGCCAAGGGGTGGATGCCAACAGAGAAGTCTTTACAGGGAATCAGGCTTACTCTTGTCACCTCTCTAGCTTCAACAGCACAAAGTCTGTTTCGACTTTCAAGGCAACACGGAAATAGCGGGTCACAAGAGTGTGACAATCATACAAAAGAAGTAGAGGAAAATGACAATAGTAAGGATTAGGAAAGAAAAAGCAGCAGTTCCTTGTTGTAGATCAGACACAGTTATGAGCGTGATATTTATGAATCAGCTCATTTACAATTCTACTGTGCACGAACGAGAAATGTCCCCTCTTTGGGAATGGCCTAAAGACATTTCAGTCTGTGGCACCGCCCCGGGGGATGACCACAGTAACTGACGGGACATTTAGACTACATTCTTCTATATAATGATAACACTTTTTTTCAACATCGATTAATTTATTTCAACTTTAAATGATCAGAATATTTGAAAGACATATTAAGAATCATATTCAAGGCAGCCATTTGAAAAAAAAGTACTGCATGCCATTTCACGGTAACTGGTGGGACATTTAGACTACATTTTTCTTTACTACGATAACGCTGTTTTTCAATATAGTTTAATTTATTTCAACTTTTAATGATCAGAACATTATTATTATTATTATTATTATTATTATTATTATTATTATTATTATTATTATTAGTAGTATTATTAGTAGTATTATTATTATTATTATTATTATTATCATCATCATCATCATCATCATCATCATCATCATCATCATCATCATCATCATCATCATCATCATCATCATCATCATCATCATCATTTTAAATATTATTATTATAATTATTATTAATATTATTATTATTATTATTATTATACTTATTGTTATTATTATTATTGTTATTATTATTATTATTATTATTATTACTATCATCATCATCATTATTATTATTTTAAATATTATTATCATTATTATTATTATTATCATCATTATTATCATTGTTATTATCATTATTATTATTATCATTATTATTATTATTATTATTATTATTATTATTATTATTATCATCATCATTATTATTATTATTATTATTATTATCATTATTATTATTATTATTATCATTATTAT
>NW_004800784.1:0-2343 GCF_000002075.1 Aplysia californica | reverse complement strand
GAGAGAGAAAAAAGAGAGGGAGAGAGAGAAAAAAGAGAGGGAGAGAGAGAGAGAGAAAGAGAAGGAGAGAGGGAGAGAAAGAGAAGGAGAGAGAGACCTATATTGACGATACATGTGCACTATAGTGTAAAACTTAAACACTCTGGCACCACCAGCAGGAGGTAGTGCATTCCTTCACGACAGCCCAGGATATTGTGTGAGCTTTGCGGGTGGTCGATCACAACCCTTCTTTCTCGGGATTACTGCCAACTTCTGTTGTTTCTTTCTCATTACTTCTGCTAACTTATTTGCTTCTTTCTGCTAATTTGTTTATTTGTTGTTGTTGTTTTTTCTGCTGACAAAATTAATATATGTTAACTGATTTGCTTCTTTCTGTTAACTAATTTGCTTATTTTTCATTACTAATTATTTCTGCTAAAGCATTTACTTCTTTTAGCTAATTTGGAGGGGGGGGGGGGAGTTCTGTTGACAAATACGATGTTAACTAATTCGCTTCTTTCTTTTAACTAATTTTCTTATTTCTCATTACGTCTGCTATCTTATTTGCTTCTTTCTGCTAACAAGTCTGCTTCTGTCTCATGACCTCTGCTAACTAATTTTATTCCTATCACTTCTGCTAGATAACTGGCTTCTTTCTACGAATTTATTTACTACTTTTTCATTATTACTGCAAACAAATTTGCTTCCAACCATTACTTCTGATAAATAATGTGCTTCTTTCTGCTTTTAAACGAATTTACTTCTGTCTTATATTTTCTACCAACTAAATCTGTGTCTAAGGGTGTCTGTGGGGTGATGGCAAGGTTCTTGGCTACTGTACCCAGGAGAAGTAAGTCTTAGTAGTTTTAGTAGAGGTTTTACGGCGCTCGCAACTGCATAAGGTCATATGAGCGGAAGTAAGTCGAAAGTTCAAATGCCAAGTGGGAAAGTTATTGTGTCAAATTATTAAGTCCTCCATCAGAGTGTAGGGACGTCATAGCCCACACAGACATTTTGGTTCTCAGTATGACATGGCCGAGTTGGGGGGGGGGGGGCTATGGTGGCCTAGATGCAGGTAGATCAAGCCCTCAGAATCCTTTTTTTTTAACTTAAACGTTTTTTGTTTTGCTTTTTTCAAACTTAAGCGGGGGCTCTCGTTGCTCAAAGGTTAACATGTTTGCCTCTCTTTCAAAGGTTCCGGGTTCGAATCCGGGGAGCGACGGAAAAATTGTCTTCTCTAAAATGTTCTCCTTTCACCTGCTTTCCTGCCATGCTCTCTAGCAATGTTCTGTCGTCTGATTTCGTCTCCTCTTTCTGCCTCCACCCCCTCACCTCTTTTGCCCCCTCCTCTGCTCTTCTGACTCTTTCCGTAGCCTTTCTACTGCTACTCCTTGGCTCCTTCTTACTGCTGTCTTTCTGCCACACCCCTGATCTTCTGGTAGGAAAGATCTACACCTCGCCTTCTCGGACATAGCCAAAGAAATCTTAGGTCCCGTGTGATTGCGCACGTTAAAGATCCCTTGGTGGTCCAAAATTGATGAGAATAGGCTTCAGCCGCCACTCGGGCAAAATTCAAAATTTCCTACCAACTGAAAATGTTTAATGTGTCATGCGCGCTCATATGCCCTTATGCAGTTGCGAGGACCGTAAAACACTAACCAATTTAAAAAATAATTTTAAAAAAGACAGGGCCGAAGCAGCCCGCCCTCTAAAAGACCTTTTTCTTTGGTAAGTCTTTCACGGCGCTCGCAACTGCGTAAGGGCATATATGAGCGCGCGGGTCACATTACACTTTTTCAGTTGGTAGGAAATTTTGAATTTTGCCCGGAAGGCGGCCGACGCCTACTTTTACTAAATGATCTAAACTGTGTCGACGACACAGGCTTATAGAGCAGGTAGCGGCGTCTGTGGTGTAGCCGTTACGCTCTTCACCGTCGCACACAGAAGTCCCGAGTTCGATCCCTCTGTGGGGAGAATTGGTCGCTTTTAAGCACAAGGGGGTATCCCCAAAAATGCTGTTTCGAGAAAATCGAAGTTAATTTTTTTGCCCCTTGTTGAGTTTCTTTAAAAGAAAAGGAGAGTTTTCTCTAGAACCAAACAAATATAGATCTACACACCAATGAAACCAAACTTCTCCTGTAGGTAAGGCAATGCCCACTTTTGGTGTATGTCAAGATTTCTGGAAATTCCAGAAACATTGGTTAGCCTGCTTGTCCTTAAAGGCATCCAATTTCAATCGAGTGTCGTGATCTTTCGGCAGAGACGTTGTTTCCCTCTCAGCCCGGGTTGACTCTGACGGGTAAAGATTGAAGCCTGGCTCATAAAAGATCGAAATGATTGCATCTGTGGGGTTGTAAAACACTC
>NW_004800783.1:2637-4607 GCF_000002075.1 Aplysia californica | reverse complement strand
GGGAAAAATAACTCCCAAGTAACAAGTTCATCTTGGTGATTTCCCTATGTTGAATTGTTCAGATGAGTTGATAGTTTTGCGCAAGTCCCTGTGCATCTATACAGAAGAAAATCACTGTTAGTTTGAGAAAGTGGAAGTAAAATAGGTGAGATTTTTGTGCAATTTCCAGTTGTTTGCAATCTTGCCTTTGCTTTGTCGAAGGTTACCTCAGTCGTCTGCTTTGGAACGGGAATTTAGAGAAAATAATGGCAATGTTTGCGTAGTGCTGTCTGAAAAGGTTTCGTGATTTTTTTTTAGAAAGAAGACTTGCCTTGCTTTGTGTGCATGTTGGCATTTTTGACCCATTGCACTGACAAAGCATGTGCTCGTTTTTGGTCCCAAAAGACATGATCGTCATGAACAAAGATCAGACTATGGTCCGAATATATTTAGCATTAAAAGGTACAACTCTATTTTGCAAATATATTCAGCATTGAAGGACCCAACTCAATTTCTTTCCTTTTCTCAACTTAATGTTTTGCTCAAGTACCATTAAAAAAAGATTTTCATCAGTTAAAGCTTTGAGAATTGTTTGTCGTCAAATACCTAACTGTTGGAGGACACATCATACCTTAAAGCAAACTTTAAAAAAAAATAAGTTTAAGGGTTTCTGCAATGTGACTCCCATAATGTAACTCCACTTGCAGAATGAAAAGCTGTATTTGAGATATTCAAGATTTTTATACGAGTTCATACTATGCTGCCCCCCAAAATTGTCCCAAGTCTAATCAGTCATGTATGTGGTATCAGTGAGAGGACAATCTTGCACTCGCCAGTAAAGCTATCAGTGCGTCATAAACCTTACTGGCGAGTGTTTTTTGCCAATTATTTTTGGTGCAGGGTGTAAAGTGTAAAGGCATCATAATTAGTACCAGGAAGCTGATTTTTTAAAAATATATTCGAATGGCTTTTCAGTGCTTGTTTCTCTGGCATTTTGGTATTAATTCTCGCTTCTGTCTTTAAAAAATCCCAAACAATTGAGCTTTGTCTAATAGAAGTCCAGTGTAGCAGTCTCTCTTTGAGCAGCTATTGAACTCCCCTGTCTCCTTCAAATGTGCCGCACTGGTTGTGTTAAAATAATAAAGAGTTTTCTAACCTTTGCTTTTGTATATATATATATTAATTGTCAAAATTGTCCAAGACAGCCACTTACTATTGAGGAGAAAAGTTGTTGTCTTATACAGGTGGACGCCCTGCACAGTGTCGGTATAATATGAGAACATGCAAGGGGAAGAAGTGGGAAATGGTTGTTTGTACAGGTGATTGTCTTGGCCAGGTGGCTTTAGGAGCAGGTTCAGCAATGCAGTAAGGCATCGGTCTACAGTGCATCACATAACTTTTGTCCTTTTTTTGTCACTTGAGCATTTTGATGTTTTGAACTAGCTTGTTGCTTTGGCACTACACTAAACTGCAAAGCTTCTGCATTTTGCTAATTTGTGTTGTGATAAACCTGTAGAATATTCTTGTTTTGAAATCACTTCAACTCACCATTACTTAATGGTGAAAAACTCTGTTTCTCATTTTGAACTAACCGGTTATCAGTCTTTTGATTATCTCAATCATTTCAAAATATTAACCTAGAAATTGGCTTTAGGGAGCCTAAATTAGAAATTTGGTTTTAATATCATGGTGCAGGGAAAGTTGTTTTCATTTTTTAAACTTTTTTTTTTATTAAACAATGGCACAATCACAAATTTAAATCAAATCACCTAATTTTGCTCAGATTTAGGAACTTTCAGTCCAAATTTTATTTGAACACATTCTTTTATGTAATATTGTTTGATAGATGAAAACATTTGACTTTAAATCATTTTCTGATGTGTTGCTGCACTTATACGCTTACACATATACAGACACTGCTCTCTCACACACTCTGTAACTTACACATGTACTCTCTTTCTCACACACACACACACACACACACACACACA
>NW_004800783.1:0-2537 GCF_000002075.1 Aplysia californica | reverse complement strand
CCCCCCAAATTTGGTGGTTACTTAGTTCCCAAAACCCCCCCCCCCAAAAAACCAACCCCCCAAACAAAAAACAAACCAAAAAAAAACCCATTGTGGTGTCAGTGGGAAAAATAACTCCCAAGTAACAAGTTCATCTTGGTGATTTCCCTATGTTGAATTGTTCAGATGAGTTGATAGTTTTGCGCAAGTCCCTGTGCATCTATACAGAAGAAAATCACTGTTAGTTTGAGAAAGTGGAAGTAAAATAGGTGAGATTTTTGTGCAATTTCCGGTTGTTTGCAACCTTGCCTTTGCTTTGTCGAAGGTTACCTCAGTCGTCTGCTTTGGAACGGGAATTTAGAGAAAATAATGGCAATGTTTGCGTAGTGCTGTCTAAAAAGGTTTCGTGATTTTTTTTAAGAAAGAAGACTTGCCTTGCTTTGTGTGCATGTTAGCATTTTTGACCCATTGCACTGACAAAGCATGTGCTCGTTTTTGGTCCCAAAAGACATGATCGTCATGAACAAAGATCAGACTATGGTCCGAATATATTTAGCATTAAAAGGTACAACTCTATTTTGCAAATATATTCAGCTTTGAAGGACCCAACTCAATTTCTTTCCTTTTCTCAACTTAATGTTTTGCTCAAGTACCATTAAAAAAAGATTTTCATCAGTTAAAGCTTTGAGAATTGTTTGTCGTCAAATACCTAACTGTTGGAGGACACATCATACCTTAAAGCAAACTTTAAAAAAAATAAGTTTAAGGGTTTCTGCAATGTGACTCCCATAATGTAACTCCACTTGCAGAATGAAAAGCTGTATTTGAGATATTCAAGATTTTTATACGAGTTCATACTATGCTGCCCCCGAAAATTGTCCCAAGTCTAATCAGTCATGTATGTGGTATCAGTGAGAGGACAATCTTGCACTCGCCAGTAAAGCTATCAGTGCGTCATAAACCTTACTGGCGAGTGTTTTTTGCCAATTATTTTTGGTGCAGGGTGTAAAGTGTAAAGGCATCATAATTAGTACCAGGAAGCTGATTTTTTAAAAATATATTCGAATGGCTTTTCAGTGCTTGTTTCTCTGTCTAATAGAAGTCCAGTGTAGCAGTCTCTCTTTGAGCAGCTATTGAACTCCCCTGTCTCCTTCAAATGTGCCGCACTAGCAGTCTCTCTTTGAGCAGCTATTGAACTCCCCTGTCTCCTTCAAATGTGCCGCACTTGTTGTGTTAAAATAATAAAGAGTTTTCTAACCTTTGCTTTTGTATATATATATATTAATTGTCAAAATTGTCCAAGACAGCCACTTACTATTGAGGAGAAAAGTTGTTGTCTTATACAGGTGGACGCCCTGCACAGTGTCGGTATAATATGAGAACATGCAAGGGGAGGAAGTGGGAAATGGTTGTTTGTACAGGTGATTGTCTTGGCCAGGTGGCTTTAGGAGCAGGTTCAGCAATGCAGTAAGGCATCGGTCTACAGTGCATCACATAACTTTTGTCCTTTTTTTGTCACTTGAGCATTTTGATGTTTTGAACTAGCTTGTTGCTTTGGCACTACACTAAACTGCAAAGCTTCTGCATTTTGCTAATTTGTGTTGTGATAAACCTGTAGAATATTCTTGTTTTGAAATCACTTCAACTCACCATTACTTAATGGTGAAAAACTCTGTTTCTCATTTTGAACTAACCGGTTATCAGTCTTTTGATTATCTCAATCATTTCAAAATATTAACCTAGAAATTGGCTTTAGGGAGCCTAAATTAGAAATTTGGTTTTAATATCATGGTGCAGGGAAAGTTGTTTTCATTTTTTTAACTTTTTAAAAAATTAAACAATGGCACAATCCCAAATTTAAATCAAATCACCTAATTTTGCTCAGATTTAGGAACTTTCAGTCCAAATTTTATTTGAACACATTCTTTTATGTAATATTGTTTGATAGATGAAAACATTTGACTTTAAATCATTTTCTGATGTGTTGCTGCACTTATACGCTTACACATATACAGACACTACTCTCTCACACACTCTGTAACTTACACATGTACTCTCTTTCTCACACACACACACACACACACACACACACACACACACACACACACACACACACACACACACACACACACACACACACACACTCACACACAAACTCAAGCACACATTTATTCTCATATACCTACATTCTTGTATTCTCATTCGCCTCTTACCTTATCCCCTTTTTTTTTCTCTCTGCAGGAAACGTCTTTCACTCGCACAGAGCCAGTCACCCGCAAGACATCGGCGGCCGCCTCGGCCAAGACAACAGCTGTGAGCCAGGTGATCACCATCGACAGGTCACGGCCAGAGAGCGCTACTTCTCGCCATAACTCGAGCAACTCACAGATTTCTCCCTGGATGGTCTCCGACAAGAAGGTGGAACGTAAAGTGACTCTCATGACAGAATTGTGAAGCCAATTGTTATAAATAATAGTTATTGCTGGCTGTTTTATTGTAATGGGTGATTGGTCCAGGTTGTGGTTGTGGTGATGAGATCTGCTGAACTGGTGTGTGAA
>NW_004800782.1:0-2320 GCF_000002075.1 Aplysia californica | reverse complement strand
AGTGCCCACTACGGCTGGATGGGGCCGATCGCCCGACTCTATAGCCTGAAACTGAAAACAAACGCGTTTGTTTTTGAGTCGATCTCATCCGTAGTGGGCACCCCGTATTAGCAATCAGACGACCGTGTTTAAGATTGATTTACTCTAGATCTTGATCTAGATCTAGCTAGACTAGAAGATGATTCAGTCCAAACAAGACTATTGCCATTGGGTCGATTTGCTCGCCAGATTGAAGGTGCAAAGCGGCTATCGTGGCACAAGTCGATCGCGCCTGACTCGTTGTTTCAAAACACACGTTGTTTTCAGGCGACGGGTCGGGCGATCATCCCGACCCGATCTGACCCGCTCGGGTCACTGGGCGGCTGCGGGCACACCATACGGCGTCGTTATTTTTAGTCGTGGAAGAAAATTTCGGTGATTTTAATGACATTTTATTATTATTTTCCCAAATTTTGCGGGAAATTGGCTAGAATTCGCGAATTCACGAAAATGGTAAAAGTTGCGCAAAAGTTGCGCTGAGGGCAAAAGTTGCGCGCGCAACTTGCGGGTTGCGGGCGCGAATTTCTCTGAGGACAGAATTAGTCTTTACCGACAAGTAAGTGCCAATTGACCAGTTGGCAAACCAAGGAAAAATAATTCCTTATATGACCTTATGCAGTTGCGAACGTTGTAAAACCCTACTACTATAAAAAAAAAAAATTTAAAAAATTCTTCTTCTTCTTCCTCGTTTCGATGACAGCAGCTAGACAGTCAGTCCGATGTCGTGCACAAACTGTGCAGTTCGCTTTAACTCTGAGAGACTGCCCAAGAGCTTTCTCTCGAGGGGAGCCACATTCTGCCACGTCTGTGTACGAAGGGTGGCGTAGCGCGGGCAGTGCTGAAGGATATGGTTGGCATCCTCTTGGTCGTGTCCAAATCCACAGATCGCTGACTCTCCCACTTTTAATTTGGTGTGCATATGGTGCTTGAGTCTGTTGTGGCCACAACTGAGTCTAAAGATTGTGGTCTGCTCTATTTAGTATGTAGTAGGGGTCATATCTGTTGTGTTTAGGGTGGGACCTTTTCCATCTATTTCTTAAGGCAGATTTTATTAGTGTTTTTGACTGAGAGATCCATGCCTTCTTCAATCTGGGTCATTTTGGCTCCTTCTTTGGTTAAGTCGTCTGCTTTTTCATTTCCATGAATGCCACAGTGACCCTGTAGTGGTATCCACTGCAGAGTTGTGTTGGCTTGGGAGTTTAGATCGCATAAGAGTGAAAAGAGTTGTCGTACTTGAGCTGTTTGTGGCTTTTGGAGAGCTAGTAGGACAGATTTGGCATCTGTGAGGATGACGGTGTTGGCTTTAGATTTTTGATGATTCAAGAGAATGGTGGCTGCTGTTTCGAGTGCTGATGTTTCTGCTTTGTAATTGGAAGATAGAGATCCTGTGGGGACGGAATGGCTTTCTGTTGACCCATCTGTCCACTCTATGTAGATACCTCCACCGCCATTTCTGACTGCATCAGTTGCTGAACCATCTGTGTAAACTCTATTCCACCGGTTGCTTGGGATGTTTCTGTCCAGGTAGTCGAGTGTCAGTGACTTGAGTATTGGAGGAGGAACTTCAGATTTGGTGCCAAGTTTTTCTAGGTTCTCTCGAATTTGAGGGGGGTGATTAGTCTGAAGGGGGTGGACTTGACACGGGCCTAGTGGGGTTGGAGATTCTTCAAGAGAGATTTCGAGTCCAGAGCTGGATGTCTGGCCATATGGAGGAAGCTTGTTCTTTTTAAGAGTTTGCTCTGGCTTTTTGAAGATCTATCTTTCATTGGATGGGTTGGCATTCTTTTGACCTTTTTCTGATGAACAATCGCGTCTGTCGTTCAGGGGTTCTAGTTCTAGCCCCGTTAGTGTTTCCCAGACATGAATGGGCGTGGATCTGATTGCTCCCGTGATGATCCGCAGATTTTGATTCTGGATTCTCGCTACTTTGTAGAAGTAGCTGTCTGATGCTGTTCCCCTCGCTGCGATACCATATTCCAGGACTGGGCGGACATATCAAACATAGGCTCCACGTAAGACGGTGTGGTTTGCTCCCCAATCTGACCCTGCCAACTTTCTAAGCAGTGCTGTTCTTCTGTTACCTTTACTTCTGCACCTCTCTGTTTGAGCTTGCCACGTTAGTCTTGGAGAAAAAATGATGAAATGAATCTGTGACTAGGACGTCTGAATCTATCCACTTTTACCTGGAATCAAACTTGCAATGTTTTGATTGGCTGTCCAAAGCCGAACAACTAGACAAGTAAGTACTGCTTCAGAGAAATAGCGAGAGAGAGAGAGAGGG
>NW_004800781.1:0-2342 GCF_000002075.1 Aplysia californica | reverse complement strand
ATTAAATTGCTTTCATTTGCAGGGCCAAGAAGATCCCAATCGACAAAATAGCCACGACAGTTATCGATGCAATCGCCGCTGATGTAGTCATGAAGAAGCAAAAGGAAAAGGCTCCCCGTGACTTCGGTGACGACGAAGTGAAAGCTATGGCCGAGACCATTAGGAAGAAGATCGCTGCTCGCTCCGATCAAGACGCCGTGAGTATGAGTAGGAGGGAGCTGTAGCGTGATCCTTTTGAGCATATCCACCCCCCCCCCCTTTCCCACACCCGAAGGTAAAAAAAAACACCCCAACAATGTCAAGACATGGAGCAGTGTGAGCACCAATCAGCAGAACGACAGAGCTGAGGTACAAGAAAAGCAGGATCTTCGAGAAAACATCCCTACTCCCCCTGCCCCCCCCCCCAAGGTTTCTGCTGGCTGAGGATGTGAAACCTTCGAGAGGAACGTCTATTGTCGATAGAACTAATCCAGGTGAAATAAGGAGAGCTCTGAAAATTCCTAATGGCCTAAATTCAAGAAGAATTTAAACCAGGGTCATCCGCTCCCTAGGCGAACTTGACACCTACTTAGCTATCGGCGTGCCAAACTTGTTGTCTCTGAGTTTGAGTAAGTAATAGAAGCTCGTCGACACAATAACGATCATTTAGTTAAGTGCAAAGGGGGGGGGGGGGGGGGGGGGGGGGGGGCGCATCTCTCCCCTTTGGAAAAGAGGCCCCGAAAAGAAGACAGAATGGGAGCTCACCTTTAAAAAAAGTGGCGGACGTTGTGGAGTGCTAAAGGGCTTGAGCCCCTTCCAACCCCTACCTGAACTCTTTCCCTATGCAAACACTTTTAAAACAACGAATTCATCTGTTGAGACCGTTAAGACTGCTTCAGAAATTCCACCTTTCGTTGAATGCAATGAGCAAAGGCACTTGCTCGTTTACCCAGTCACTGTTGTCACCATAAACATGATAGTAAACTAAAAGACAATCAAATGTTTTAGAGCTCAGCGAAGGCTCGAGTCAGTTTCCATGGTCTTTTCTTAATGAAATGCTCATTTTTTAAAAATAATTAAAAAGAGCTCGAAAAGACTTTTTAAAATTCAACGAAATCTAAACAAAGTCTGAAAGAGAGATTATGAAGGAGTTATTTTAATAAGAACAGGGCATGTCCTTCCGTCAGCAGGGATACTGTATCCCTTTAACTCGGGTTAGCCCTGACACACAGGGTCGAAGCAGCGCACCTCCTTAATATGTGTCGAGCCTTTTATAGCCAGTGCCTACTTTTGCCTCAGTTTAGAGGCTAAACCGATCGTACCGCCTGCCTACTCGGAACATGTCGTATTTCCAAGCGGGGCATTACGTCATAATCGTCATTACCCGGATGTCCTCAACACCCACCAAAACCGCCCACCAGAGGGCGATATCGCCCAGGGTGGCAAGCATTGGTCTAAAATAAACAGCATCGATAGAAATGAAAAATATTTAGATATATTATACATTTTGAAAACAATTAATTAGTCATGTCGCTATAGTCTTGTTTTCTGCTCACTCCTCAGATTTTTGCACCTTTGCTGCATTGACCTAGTTCCAGACAATCATCATGGCCAGCGGAGGAGACACTAATGACGTCAAAGTGACGCTGAGGAAGTTCATGGAACGCAGCACCACGGATGACACGATGAAGCTTACTCCTTTCCTCAAATGCATTGAGGCTAGCGGTCTGAAGCAGTACAAGAGCAACATCGAAACCGGTGTCTGGGGCAAATATTGCGACAAGTGAGGGGCTCCCATCTTTATCTTGTGCTGTTGTTGTTGTTGTTGTTGTTGTTGTTGTTGTTGCTGCTGCTGCTGTGCTGTTGTAAGTATTGCTGTTGTCTAGCCATTTTTCAGTTGTATTGTTGTTGTTTTAAAGTATAATAAGTTATTATTGTAACGAACATCATCATCATCACCATCATCATCATCATCATGATAATTTTCTCGTTCTCAAGTCCTTCTTACTGAGCACTTTGCTTCTAATGTTATTTTATCACAGCGCCTTTTGTCACTTCTTTACTCTTTCATTTTCTTTTCATAAACTACCTTCCCCCTCTCCTCCCTTTAGACTTCCACGTCACTTTCGTCATTCTTTTCTTTCTCATTTATTTCACTGATATCTCCTCTTTTCCTTCTCCATTTGTTACTATCAGACCCCTTCTCTTTCTCCCCCTCCTTCATTAGCTGTTGCCACATTTCCACCTTCTCCTCCTACTTGCCCCCCCCCTCTATTTGCTGCCACCACAGCTCGTCTCTCCCCACCCCCCTCTTCTCCTCCTGATCCTCACCTACAGAGAGACTAAGAAGTCACCGGTATTTT
>NW_004800780.1:0-2342 GCF_000002075.1 Aplysia californica | reverse complement strand
AAGTATAAAAAGTACCACCTGGTTGTCAAATGAATAAAATAACAAAAATTATAATCTGATCATCAAATGTAGCAAAACATAATATCGTCGTGTCGTCAATAAATGGATTAGAAAAAAATTAAACCGTCTCACTTAGACGTCAAATGAAATGCATAAGAAAAGTGCAAGTCTGTTTGTCGTCGAATGTAGCAATACATAATTTCATGTCTACACAATATCGCCGGGTATATAATCTTTTCGTCCATTAGTGTATTAAACAAAATTTAACCGTCTTCCTTAGTCGTCAAATAAAATGTATAAGAAAAGTATTATTTTATCCCCGAATGTTGCAATACTTTATATAATTTCAAATCTCCACAATAAATATATACAAATTCCCTACTCACCAGGCCCAGTCTGTATATATTCCTCCTGGTAGGGCGCCAGATGTACGTTGTTGATGGGGCCCAGGTCTGGTACCTCGCCTCTGATGATGATGTCGAAGAGGAGGTTCCCTTTACGGTCCACGCCGTTAGCGTAGTGGGACATCTTGAGGACTTCCCCTGGACAATATCGGGGCAGGGAAAGCGTGAACATTTGAGGTTCTTTTTTTGTTTCTTTGTTTGTTAATTTGTATTCTTTTCTTTGTGTATATTAGAAATTGTTTGTTTTCTGGGGGAGGAGGGGGTGAGTAGGTAAGCGAAAAAAAGGGAGAAGGAAATTTAAAGTGAAAGCAATAGACCGAGAATAATAATATTGAAAGCAAGCAGACCTTCTGACAGATAGATAGATAGATAGATAGATAGATAGATAGATAGATAGATAGATAGATAGATAGATAGATAGATAGATAGATAGACAGCAAGCAAGTATGCTGACAAACACATAGATAACAGACAGACAGACAGACCGACAGACAGACAGACAGACAGACAGAGAGACAGATAGACACACACAAACACACACACACTCTCTCTCTCTCTCGCTCTCTCTCTCTCTTTCTCTCTCTCTCTCTCTCTCTCTCTCTCTCTCTCCTTATTTTATACCCCTACTTTCGCCATCCCCACCCCCTCCCCCACTCACTCACACACACACCACAGTAAACATTGTACATTTTTGTAATATAATGTGAAAGAGCTAAAATATGCGGTAGCGTCAAGAAACAATATTATGAATAATGTGAGATGGAAGTAAGTGAGATTAAAAGAGACTCACTTGATCGGCACAGAAAAAGAAACACACTACTTGAGTCTAAGCTAGAAAACAAACTGAAAGTGAGAAGCAATAAACCGCTGGTCCTGGCCTCCAGTGCAGTACTTTACTCGTACTTTCTACACCCCCACACAAAATATCGACGTGCACTGAACCCGTTAAATATATGTAATAAGAACTGTCCTGTATGATGACAAAAAGTCAATTGCTACAGTACCAGTGACGCTGTTCCAAGCAGATCAAGTCTACAATCAGATGCTATACAAAGCTGGACAAAGCACACACGTTTCCGATCATTATATCATCAAATGTACTTCATCGCACTTCTCAGTTCTCAGAACTGAACACTGAACACTGTGTTGTAACAAAGTGGGGAAGTGTGTCAAATTCTAATTATAGAACTTGGTGCCTAGCTGGGGTGAGGGTTGAAAAGGGGAGGGAAGAGAGGGGGTTTTCGGCCCAGACTCTGACAGCCGAGTGTCTATCGCTCCTCGTTAAAATGTTCCTTATATATCTTCACTAGACGATTCCTTCTTTCGCCGGCCAGACTCCTAAGGGCCAGGTAAGTTATTAGTGGGGAAAAAACGATGAGTAAATGCCAAACAGGAACTATAGGTGGTTAAAAAGTCAATAAACAAAAAAGAGTAGTGCCATGCTGACAATAAATTAAATTAATGTTCTGATAGTAGTTAGAGAAAGGCTGAATGATAAATACATGCTTTGCTGGTAAAATAATACATGTGTCTGTGCTGCTCAAGACAGTCTCATTCTTAATTTTGTAAGCTACAAAGAGGCCAATCTGGCAATTAAGGGATATACTAATCTTTCTGTGGGCTGACGATGGATTTGTCCATGGAACTGACGTCATCGCTAGGCCTAAGCCAAACCCGTCTTGTGTTTGGCCTCGTACGTAATACGAAGTTCCGCGACATGACGGTTTGACGGGAGACGATTTAAAGTTACGAGCCGGCGCGATAACAAACGTGAAGGAATGAGGTTATGTCGAGACAAAACAGCAGTGAATCCCACTTGTCTATTTGAGCGCCTTCAAATCGGCAAGGTGTTTTTGAATGTTGATACATGTTTGTTTGGATTTACTTAAAACTGAATGAAAATCGCCATCAGTAATAAACCTCTAGTCAACAGTTCAG
>NW_004800779.1:0-2324 GCF_000002075.1 Aplysia californica | reverse complement strand
CCCCCAAGGCATTTTCCCCTGCTTCACTTAGGAGCTCATCTGGAGTTAATCCCTTCTTGCACTCAACCTTTGAAATACACGTCATGTAAAAAGAAAGAACTCCCAAAGGGACCTTTCGCTCGAGGCAGCAGATAGATTGCTGTGCAGCTAGCCAGTTTGTCACACGACCTAGAAATGACAGTTAAAAAGATCGAAATCTATTTTTTGTAAGTTAAAGAAAGCCGTAAAATCAGGGACAGAAAATATAATCTTCTCATACAACCTGCAAAAAGAAGTAAAATTTAAAGTCCAAGATAAAAATATAATAAAATTGTCTCGGGATAAATAGATCTCAATACAATAACTACACTGTCTATTTCAGTGTTTATTTTCTTACCACCCCACCCCCTCTCCTCTCCCCACGTTCCCAATCGACATGTAAAAACCACAATTTCCAGTACCTCTAAATTCTTACTGAACACTTTTATAAAAATGCCAATGGTCAGCAGGATTCATACCGTTCAACTACTCCGGACGTTCGACAGACAAGTATACTCTCTAACTGCAGCAACTCATCGTAATCTCCTCCGTTTATCCCATAAACCAAGAACAATCACCACAGAAATCGGTCAAAGTGAATGCATCAACGTCCAACCTCAGCAGCGTGAAGAGTTTATTATAAATCACTTTAGGCCTCCTGGTGATGTCCATTAGTTAGCAGCGTCCAGAGATAACAGGGGGTAGCGCTCATGTCGGAACTCAGGCCAAACACAATAGGAGCCCGCACCGATCGCGTGTAATCCAATACAAGTATCTGTGGGCCGCATGAGACGAGCAAGAGCAACAAAGTTTATCCCAGGGTTCTCTCCCCTCGACGGCATCATAGACCACGGACCGGCGCCTTTTTCTTTCTCTCCCCGACAGAGAATCGAATACCAGCACATGGTTTCTGATTTTTTTTCTCCTCTTCGTTTACGACACAAATTTTCCCACGAAAAGCAGGTGAATTAGGATGAAAAAAATCCCTCCAACCTCCCATCAAAATTACAGACCTGATTCATGATCCCGCCTTGCCATCAAATTCGTTTGAAATCGGAAGATGATTAGGTAGAACTCGAGAGCAACTCCTTGGAAATAATCGCCAAGAAACACGCGGACGGACAGGAAGACGTTGCGTATCGATCCAGAAGGGAGCTGTGGGGGTATTGATCAGCACTCTCTATCGGAGTTTTGTCCTAGGTATCGCCATCGGCGCTCGGCCCATACAGGCAAACGATCACGGAATCACGCCGTGCCAGTGCCATATACGCCTTGCAGTAACTGTAGGCTACATGCAACTAACTTGCGGTCTCGGTGGCCTTAGTGGTTATACCCAGTGCACATTAGTACGATCGGTTCGGTCAAAGATCGTGTATAACAAGAAAGTTCTCTCCTCTGTTTGAGCCAATTAAAAAAGGGTCCTCAAAATCCTTCGAAAAAGTGCGGACTTAACGAACAGTTACCCTACTTGTGTGTGAAAAAAACAGCAATAAAAAACGGAACTAACAATCTGTACTACTCCTATTCTTCTGTAGAAAAGAAAGAGAGCTTCAAAACAAAGACTGCAATGCCATCCGGGGACACTTTTTGGTTGAGTGAACTATCTTGTTAGGTACGATCTTTGGTTCGGTTTCGTTTGGTAGGGTTGTTTTTTTTGCCAGATTGAGGGCGAAAAGCGACCATCGTAGCACAAGCCAAACGAAGCCGACGGGGGCCTTCAAAATCAAACGCGCTTGTTTTCAAAGCCGCCAGTCGGGCGATCAGTTTGTGTTAGAGAACCGATTCCCCAATGCGCACTGGGTATTAGACTCTCAGACTCGCAACCGTAAGGTCGTTGGTTCAAATCCCGTCAGGGGCCTGACGTTGTGTCCTTCGACAAAGTCACTTTAAACGAATTTTCCTCACTTCACAGAGGTGAGAATGGGTACACAGCTATAGACAGCGAATGAACTTTTCGGTTTGTTAGTCTGTGAGTGCTTAACTGCTTGCACTGTATGCCTCCCGGGAAGCCGAGAATGTTTCTCAGTGTTCTAAGGTCTGTTAGGGTATTAACATTATAGGGTATAGTGCAAAGAGCTTGCTGCTGAGCGGGGTATGGGCTATCAATAAAAATAATGCTATTTATTTATTATTTTTATTAGTTCTACTTTTTTTTGAGTGAGCTGGACAGTTAATTACACCGTGAATCTAATCAATACAAAAACCTTTACAAGTGTTATGAATATGGAATGGACACTTGAAATACGGCATGCTAACACAATTCAGGCTTTGGTGACCTCTAAAAAATACGAAAAAGCACTACTATT
>NW_004800778.1:0-2326 GCF_000002075.1 Aplysia californica | reverse complement strand
CCGTCGTTTGTTACTGTGACGACATGTTCCCGTGACGTGCGCCATGACTGTGACTGGAGTGACACTAGCCTCACTAAGCCACGCTGCCCGTGTGTCTGTGTGCCGGGCCACGTGATAACCGGTGTCTGAATCACGCCACGCTCTTCCTCACACGTCACGTCGCGTGACCCGACGGTGTGGAGGCACACGATGACGTCAGACGATGACCCAATTGTTTCCCGCGCCGGTTCCACCAGGGAGGAGCAGGAGACAGCCGCCAGCCACCAGAGACAGGCGCCAAGTCCTGTGGTCAGAAGTAGGAGCAGACCAGCCGGTACAATGACCTGGGAGTGGCGGGAACAACTCATGACCTGTTACAGCACTATGACCTGGGTGTCCTTGGGGCGTGTGCGGAGTGAGAATGTGGTTGGGACGTGCCCAGCTGATGTTGTCGTGAGCATGGATATACCACATGACAGCACAAGTACTGTTATATCACATAACACGTGTACAAATATACCACGTGACCTCACAAGTACAGACACACCACGTGACACGTGTACAGACACACCACGTGACACGTGTACAGACACACCACGTGACACGTGTACAGATACACCACGTGACAGCGCTCCTCTCACAGACGACCACAAGGAAGGGCTTCCTCTCTCAGACGACCACAAGGAAGGGGTTCCCGCCCCACAAGTCAGAGCGGATGTTTCCCGCCGAACTCTGGCCTCACCCGGTGACCAAGACGACGGTGGTCTGCTCCTGCTACTTCCTCCTCCCGCGTCTGACCTGTCTGACCGGTGTGACGTCACTCGGCCAGTGACCAGCGTGCCATATGGACCATCCGTCCAGCCCACAAGACCAGAGGTCACACCGCAACAGGGAGACCTCACACACCGCCCTCACTTGTGCAACCGACTCTGTGACCTTGACATCTCCTCACTCTGTGACCTTGACATCTTCTCACTTTGTGACCTTGACATCTTCTCACTTTGTGACCTTGACATCCCCGCACCGTGTGACCTTGACATCTCCTCAATGCGTGACCTTGACATCCCTCCACTGTGTGACCTTGACATCTTCTCACTTTGTGACCTTGACATCCCCACACTGTGTGACCTTGACATCTCCTCAATGCGTGACCTTCACCTCCCCACACTCACTCCAGCTCAAGATACGAAACCTCCAAAAACCGGCACTGTTCCACAGTGCTCAAACATGACGCAAAAACCCCGCCCCCCACCACTCACCACCCCCGCCCGCCCCACGTCACAACAGTCTGCACCAATGGCCGCCCCCACCTCTGTGTGGGATACACACCTCGTTTGTGTTGGGCAGCCGGTCTTTCTCATCTTTTTTCGAATCAAAAGCGACGTATTCTGTGTGAAGCGTCCCGAGGCAGACACCGATGAGCGCCTGGGAAGACATTGCCATCTACAACTTCCGGTACTCCCTTGTCCCTCTGACGCAGACCACAGTCCTCCACGGGCTGTGAGGGGCGATGGTAGCGTGAGTACATGCGTGGTGTGTGAGTCACCTCCTGATAGCGTGAGTACATCCGGGGCACATGGCTCACCTCCTGGTAGCGTGAGTACATGCGTGGTGTGCGAATCACCTCCTGGTAGCGTGAGTACATGCGTGGTGTGCGAGTCACCTCCTGGTAGCGTGAGTACATGCGTGGTGTGCGAGTCACCTCTTGTCTCTCTTACATCACGGCACGGCCACTTACGGTCGACGGTATCGTGTGTCCACTCGCACTCACGATACCACACTAACAATACCGAGGTATCGGGTACGGAGGACCTCTGCTCTATACCACACGGTCCTGTAGTCGTATGTATACCACACGGTCCTGTAGTCGTATGTATACCACACGGTCCTGTAGTCGTATGTGTGTACTCGTCTGTAGCAGGTTCTCAGACACTGTCTTCATCCCCTGGTGAGCAAAGTCCTAGCGTGCACTTTCACACAGCCCCGACACGCTCACCTCAGCCCGCCTCCCTTTTCTGTCCGGACTGCCAGGTCTGGGACATAGCTACCTCCTCTATCACACATCACGGCACGCCCACAGCCCCACCCACTGTACCACCCCCTGGGCGTGTCTCACAGACACACGTTCTGACCCCGCCCACCCAAGTTCTGACCCCGCCCACACACGCTCTGACCCCGCCCACTCAAGTTCTGACCCCGCCCACTCACGTGAGCACCTGTGCCATGGACGTTGGTGACGTCACACCCTGGCCCCGCCTCCTCTCCCTACTTGTCCAATCGGTCGTTGATGTCTTGCACTGTGTTGTTCAGTCGGATCACGTGACCCTGCAGGCTGCGGTACCAGCGC